>NC_056729.1:1758598727-1758728727 GCF_019279795.1 Protopterus annectens
AAATGGCGACTGCTCTACTGGTAGAGGTTGATTCAAAAACCTTCACAGTATGTGTTCTGTTAGTGAGCCAATTGACTAACCATCTAGTGATGTAAGTGTTAATCCCCAGCTGGGGAGAGTTTCTAAATGATACCCGAGTGGGGTATTGTGGCCATACCCTTGGCCAGATCAAGACAGGCAGTATGCTGTGTCCATACCCTTGGCCAGATCAAGATAGGCAGTATGTTGTGTCCATACCCTTGGCCAGATCAAGATAGGCAGTATGTTGTGTCCATACCCTTGGCCAGATCAAGATAGGCAGTATGCAGTGTTTTAACTTCATACAGGACTATCACATAGAACTAATGGGCTGTGACAACATCAGACATTACCGATAGTGTGACTCAGAACATGTATCTACCTGACAAGGTTGGATACATGCTTCAACACACCCTCCACTTGGACTTTGTTCCCATAAAGGTGTGTACATCAACATGCATCCATCTGAGTTGGGGAGACAGCACCTGATGCAAGCAAGCATTTATAGATACATCCTGATTCTCCTCATCTGTGAGGCAGACCAACATGTCGTCATGGACCTTTTCTTAATGGACGCTGGTAATAACCCGGCTATGTGCAAAATAAGTGTGAGTTGTTAATAATAAATCCATGTCTGTTACATCTGTTAGATGTCATCAAAGAGGTCATTGAAGGCATGCTGTGGAACTTGACCAGGCTAAGGCATTTGACACAAATCCACACTGAGGTATTCACTCAACACTGTCAGATGTGACAATAAACACCTATATCACCAAGGGGGTAGACCACTGGATCACAAACATGGCAAATATGTTGAAATGCATAAAATGACCTATATCTTGTGTCCTCAAGGGGATACTTGAGAAGAAACTAGAGAAGAGGAGTGAGTCAAACTGGGCTTTCCTAGACTTGGAGAAAGCATATGACAAGGTCCCAAGAAAGCTGATCTGGGCAGTACTGCGGTGGTTTGAAGTCCCAGAAACATTGGTAGAATTAGTACAGGCTATGTACAAGGACCCAGTGACTCAAGTACGAACAGTGTTTGGCTTCACTGAGGGGTTCCCAGTGGGAGTGGGTGTACACCAGGGTTCAGCTCTGAGCCAACTGCTGTTCATATTGGTAATGGACTACATCAGCAAACAGGTTGGAGGGGTCAGAGCAACAAAGCTGCTGTATGCAGACGATGTGGCAGTACAGGCAGACTCTGATCTAGAACTTCAGCAAAGGATAGGAGAATGGAATGCAAATCTGAAGGCACATGGGATGAAACTAAGCACAGATAAGACAGTGGTAATGGCAGCAGATTGGGGAAATCAGAAGAAGCTGAGAATAGAGGTAGATGGGAAGATAGTGGAACAGGTAAACAGCTTCAAGTATCTGGGAGGGGTGGTTGAGGAGAAGGGTAGTCTGAATAAAGAGGTCAAAGCTAGAATCAGAGGGGCTGCAGCCAACTGGTATAGAGTATTAGGTGTAGTCTATGACAGAAGAATGCCAAATAAGCTGAAAAGTAAGGTGTACAAGACAGTGGTGCGACCAGTACTACTGTATGGTACAGAAACCTGGGCAGTAAAGGCAGAACAGTTGAAGAAGCTAGAGGTGATGGAAATGAAGTGCCTGAGAAAGGTGGTAGGATGCACACTGCGGGACAGGTGAAGAAATGAGGACATAAGAGCAGAAGCCAAAGTAGCTCCAATTGCAGAAAAGATCAAAGAGAACAGATTACAATGGTATGGGCACATGTGTAGAAAAGCAGAAGACAATCTGGTGAGGGAGATTTGGAACAGACAGGAAGAAGGTAAGAGGAAGTGAGGGCGTCCAGCAAAGAGGTGGATGGATTGTGTGAAATAAGATCTGCGACAGTCAGGCATGAGTGTTGAAGAAGGCAGGAGAGTGGCACTGAATCGAGAGAGTTGGCGACAGTTAATACGATACCCTGACCCCATGTAAATGGGAAAAAGGGGGATGATGATGATGATGATGATGATCTTGTGTCCATTGATCAGGTCCATACATCAGGGCTGTGCGCTAAGCCCTTTCCTGTCCATTATTTAAGTTACAGATGTCAAGACTGACATACACATTCTGTGTCCAATCAGCTGTCTGTAGAACTGCAGATTGTGGGCAATCATTGACTACAGCTGTGATATTAGTGTAATATAGACAGTATCAACACACTCCAAAGATTGCTGCCCCAGCCATGACAACACATGAGATGAAACAAAAACATGGGTAGATGTGTTACATTATGAAAACAAATGCACAACCTAATGACAATGTAGATATCACACCCCTATAGGCAGACCAAGTGGTATGGGACCTGCATCCTTGATAGATGGTATGGGGAATGTCCACCAGCATGTGGCCACAGTGGTGACTACTCCTTTGTATGTAACACAACTACTGAGTATGTGCAGGACATCCACATCAAAAGCCATAATAAATCCTTAGTTCACAGCCTTTGTCACACCAGTAACTGCATACAATGCACCCTTCTTCATGTACTTCCCTACATATCATCCAGTGATTTTGTGATCTTATTGGCCATACCTAGGTATTCTTTTTGCTGCATAAACATTAGTGTCTGATTGTGCAGAACTCTCATCAAGGTGTTATACCAGATGCACGTGTGATAACTGTTCCAGTGATGCACACATTACATGCATAGCTGTTTGACAACATTGATGGCATGGGTTACATTCACGACAGTGTGGATTGTGCCATATATATTCCATACACCCCAGTCAACTAGCCTGGATTGATTATAGTGTCACATACAGGTACAGCAGTGTCACTTCTAACACCTCCAGTAGATGTTATGGTGTCAGGACGGTGTGCTTGATTGCCCTCATAGATTGTTCACATATCATAATAGTTGTACAAGTGTGTTCATTCATAACCTTCTATGATCATTCAGAGTCACATATGTTATGTCAGAGAAATAGGATTACTGGTGGTATTATTCTGATATTGTCCATGATTGTGTGTGCTTCTGTTTACTGTTGATCATGAACCTGTAACTGTGTCCCACTTGTTGGAGACCTCTGCTGAGATTACACTCTATGCAGGCATATCAGTTTGTACAGCTTCACAATATGCATGCAACCCCAGTTGTATGCCAGATCCCTGATAGATGTCCTTTTCATTGTTCATGTCAGGATGCTTATATCACAAAGACATCTTCTTTGCTATGTCATCTTGTCTGTCAGTCACATAATATACATTTTCACTGTGCAGTCCATAGTGTACTATGTCGATATGTGATTAGTGTTCCTGCTGCAAGTGTCTTCCATTTACATGTCTTCCTCTGCTGTACATTACAATGTTTCACCTGTTGTCTTTCCCTGAGTTCATTCCTACAAGTTATCTGTGAGTTCCTATTCAATTCACACACTTCCCCTGATTGTTTATTGTTAATGGTTGTCCATGAACCCATAGACATCATTTATGCAACTTTTGTGCAGAATCCCTGGAATGAGATTCCACAATACTCTGCATTGTATACACTGTCCTGTAATGTGTTCGGACCATGTACATTGCTGTATGATAAACCCTGGTAATCAGTGCGGCATTCTGCACAGTCCTGTTAACCTGCTGTGTTTATAGGTAAACAGGTTTGTTCTCCATGTTGCTTTACACAATTTCCTGGCCAGCAACACTGTTACCAGTCACAAAACCATGCTTTTTTATGTTTAAACACGGTGCACAGCATGAATACTTTTAAACACTGTGCACAGCATAAATACGTTTAAACATGGTGCACAGGTCAAATTCATAATTATCACTGCTGCTCACTACAGACACAAACACGTAAACTCCATGTAGGCTTTGTGTGAAGTCTACACAGAGTTTATTGAATCCTACTTGTTATATTTAGGGGAAATGGAACATGATGCAAAGAAATGTTGTAAATGTAGCAAAATTGGACATTTGTGGATGGATTGTAAAATGAAGATAAGAGTAAGCAAAACAGATAAAGAAAGAGAAGAAAATGAACAAAGAGAAGAACTTTTGGAAGAACTAGAAAGAGAAGAAAAATTACATGAGAAATAATAATAAAGATGACAGAGAACATGGCTCTGAAATAAGTGATTAAGATATTGGGAGATAAGGAAAAATAATTCTGTTCATAAAAGAGTAATATACAACAGAATAATTAAATAAAGGAACAAGTAGAAAAGAAAGAAAAGAAATGGATGAAAAAGAATATATGCAGTTATTGGTTTGGGGTTGGTATATTGGTTAAGGATTTTGGCTTACAGGACAGGATACAGTGTTTAAGTCTCACCTTTTATTCATTTTTTTAGAATTACCCTGGCTGTACCTGTCCTGCTTAATGTAGGCTGCTGGCTTCAGCGTCGCCACGCCTTATGCTCCATCTCCCAAGGCATTTCCCACGGTATCTGCACATTGCCCAGGCTCACCACCACTGGAAATCAGCAAACAGGAATTCTACAGTATTATCAAATCTCACTGCCGCCCTCCAAGACCATAAACGTGTATGTAACTTAACTATCGTGTCACTTCCACTGTTTCTTTTTACCAAAGTCAGCTTAGTGAAGTGCTCTGCCACACATTTGCTAGCAGCCTACTGCGGTCTATATTTCTCCCATTACCCCCTGATCTTCTCCTCACTCCCATGCCCGCTATCTGTAATATCCCAGTAGTAATTTGCATTTCCACCTCTAGGTGGCAGTGTTCACCCACTCCCTGTTCCTAACCTTATCCCGTAGCAGCCCTAGTCCATGTCCCAACTTCACTTCAGTGAATTATTTTCCTATCGAATGGCTTACAGTTCTGTACTTGACCCATAGTTGCATCCCTGTGCACACTTACCTGAGCGTGCTCTCTTGCTCACTGGCTGTCATCCAGATTCATTGATTGTTCATGGTAGGTTACCATCCTTCTCAATGGCTCTACCCACTCTGTGAGCCCTATGGGCTCACTCCTCTCCCAGCTCCACACTAACGAATCATTCCTTCTCCTCTTTCACATCATACTCGTCCACCCTTCCCCTGCCTACTGCCCCAGCTCTCCTCTGTTTCTTCCCACAATATCACTAGCCCTATCTACCCCTCAACCAATTTATATATCCTACCATATCTTGAAGTAGTAATTTACCACTATGCTTCTAAATCCTTCCTCCATCACAATCCTAATACCTCTTCTTCTCTCCCTAACTTCCTTACCCTTCTCACAAGTCCTCCCAATACTAACAACCCCCCTTTCCATACAAGCAGTCCACACCCCATAAATTATAAACACTCCTCAATCCATATACCCCCCTACCTGTACTATCCCAACTACTTCCATTTCCCTTATAAACTTATCTCTGTCCCCAGCTACTCTTATCCTACCCCTACCAACTGTATTTCAACACATTACCTGATTATCAAACAGCACACCAAGAACTCTAAACACCTCTTTTCCTACATCAGTCAACTTATGACCATTTTTCACTCTGGCGACATTCACCCTAACCCCAGCCCCTCCCCTTCTCAGCATTCAAAGTCACCCACACTTTCTATCTCCCCAAATAACAAACCCCTTCTTTTCACCACATTAAATGCTCAAAGCTTATGTAACAAAATTCCTAATTTCCATGCCTGGCTCCTCCATAACCACCCAGACATCCTGTCCATCTCTGAAACATGCCTAAAACCCCACATTAAAGATTCTGAAATCACCCCCTAACTACAATAGCATTAGAAAAGACAGAACTCACAAGAAAGGTGGTGGAGAAGCTCTTCTATCGTCCTCCTCCCTTTCAGTTACTCCCTATACTAAACCCATCCCTCAATTTGCCACTGCCGAACTAACTTTGGCCTTACTTCAATTAGACAGACACAAACATATATGTATAGCCACTCTTTACATTCCTCCTGGAGACAATATCCCTATTCTGGAGGATATCCATTACTGGTTCTCCTCTAATATTAGCAATGAGACCATAATCCTTGGTGACATTAATATTAACTGGTCCACCATTCAATCTCCTACTAACTCCCTAAACGTAAACCTGTATAACTTCTCACAACTAATCTACTCTACCACCAGGCCCTCCAAGGATGGCTTCTCTGGAAGTACTCTTGACTGGATTCTAGTTTCAGACCCCCTTTACATCTCTGATGGTGGTACCCTTCCTGACTGTCTTAGTGATCACCTTCCTTCTTTCTCTCATCGCCTTCCCTCTTCTTTGCAAATTTCCCACAGTTACATCTCTACACGCTCTCTAAAAAACTTCAACCCTGATACCTTCTCTAACTCCCTCAAGCATACTGACTGGAGCCCGCTAAAAACCCTCATCGTAGATAATGCTGTAACATACTTCAGCACTACAGTCTTAAACCTACTAAATAGCTTCGATTCCTCCTAAACTAAAAGAATTAAAAGTAACACTGTCCCATGGTTAACCAAAGAAACTAAAACCATCATGCATCTCCGAGACAAAGCCTGGACACACTACCAAAGAAATAGAACTCCCACCACCCTGAATGAATATACACTACTTTGCAATAAAGTTAAGAATCTCATTGTATCCGACCGTAAATCTTACTCCTCCAAACTTCAAAATAACCACAAGACCATCCCTAAAAAAATCTGGAACAGTATTACCACCCTCGTCAATCCCAGCAAAAAAGACAACCCTTGCCCTGATCCAAATGCCCCTGATCTGGACTTAGCCACCCAGTTTAATACCTTCTTTACTGATTTCATAACTAAACTGACAACTTCTTTCCCCAACAACACTTCATCTTCTACTATCCATTCCATCCCTAATGCTACCTCCTCCCATAGCCCTCCCTTCTCCATCAAACCCACGCCCATCTCTCCCATAAAAAACTAATCCCGAAATTGAAACCATGCAAAAATGCCCCTGACGACCTCCCTTCCCACTTCCTAAAATAGCTGTTGACACCATTGCTTTCCCCATCTCCAGTCTAATAAACTGATTTATCCATGGAGGCTATGTACCCCAACTCTGGTAAAAGACCTTTATCATTCCCCTTCATAAAGTGGGCAACAACAACAATATTCCCAATTTCCGACCTATCGCCATCTTATCCCCTAGCTCGAAAATTCTAGAAAAATACATCCACCTGCAACTTTTACCCCACCTCATAGATAATCACCTGCTTATCCCCACATAACATGGATTTTGTCCTGGTCACAGTAGTACCACCACTCTCCTCTCCTTCCTCAAAACAATCAACAAAAGCCCATGATTCTGGGTCCCTAGTATCTACCCTCCTTTTAGACTTATCCAAGGCCTTTGATACTATCTCTCATAACCTTCTCCTATCCAAACTCTCTAATTTTAATCTCTCCTTCTCTTCAGTAAACTGTTTCATTAGTTACCTTTCCAACAGGCAACAAGCTGTCAAATGGAAAAAAGACACCTCCTCCTTCCTTAATACCCCTACAGGCATACCCCAAGGTTTCATATTAGGCCCACTACTTTTCAACAATGCAGATGACTCGACAATCATCTATTCTCCCACCTCTTCCTTCAATCTCTTAAATCTAACCCAAGATGCCTTCTCATATACTGAGCGCTGGATGTTAGACAACCACCTAACACGCAACAAATCAAAAACAAAACTCATGATATTTACTCCTTAAAAAAACACCTTCATAGACAAGAACTCTTTCTCCATTACCAGCCTAAACAATACCTCGCTCAGGGTAGTATCCCACGCCAAACTTCTAGGTGTCTTCATTGACGAACAGTTTAAGTTTGACACCCACCTACAAGCTAATGTCAAGAAAACTCACCAGAAACCGGGTATGCTTACCACCATAACCACTACCTCACTCCCTCCACCCAAGTTTGTTCTCATTACAACATACCTCATTCCTTCCCTCTTATATAGTGCCCCACTTCTTACAAACCTTCAATCCTCTCTAAAGACAAAACTCTCTTCCTGCTACAACAAAATCTGTAAGTTTACTACTGGCCACAAATCCTCCTCCCACCACTGTAACACCCTACACAAACTAAATTGGTTAGAACTGCCCAATTATCTTACCTATATTCAACTCATTCATGCTCACAAAATTATCTTCAATCCCTGTCTCTGCTTCTCCCTTGCATCCTCTCTCAAAATGCATCTACCCGACAGACTACTAAGATGCAACAACCAGAATCTAATTGAACTACATAAGCCTGCCCAACCAACAGGCAAAATTCTACTATCCTTCTCCCTAGCATGCCTTTGGAACTCTCTCCCATCTCTTATTTGCACTACCCATAGGCTCATAGATTTTTACTAGGCTAACTGCTCTTGTGGGCTATTTTAAGCCTAGGTAATTACCCCATGTGAGAATCAAACCCTGCACCTTGTGTCTGCAAGGTGAACACCTTAACTCATTTACCCAAATGGAGTTCAGGAAGTTTGCAGTGTAATTTCCAATGGGCGGAGCCAAAGCCTTTTGACAGAATCAGATTATGTCCTCAGATTTCAAACAAATGTTCATATTTCTGGAACAATAGGAGTTATGAAAGAAGTATAAATGGCAAACTCTTCAGCACAAACTATTTTATAGTGGTAGCATTCTTTAGGTTCTAGGTCTTAAACCAAATTTTATAAGTCACAGTAAACACAATAACTATTGTATTTGTAATATTTTGTAAAACAACTTAACAACTATCTAAGCAACCACTCAAGTTACATACACATACTTTCAGCAGCATTTTATTCACCTATCTGAATGCTTTCATATGAGGTTAAGTAGTGCTGCCTGTGTTACTTGGTTGTTAAGATATTTAGAAAAATGTGAAAATTAGTTCTATATAAATTAATATCATGCAAACAACACTTAATATATATTTAAAAAAAGAAACAACAAAGAAGGATCCACCAAAAAGCGATTTATTCCAAATTTGATTTCTCTCTGACGTCTCGGCCTAAGCCTTCAAGGAGTACAAATAACTAAAACACTATTCACCTATATATACAATTCACTGATTAGATCAATTAATACAATTGATAATAAAGATCACAATAATTCAATTTACAAGCATTCTCCAATTAAAATCTTCATTAAGACCTTCAGGAAATATAGTATTAAACTTTAAAATGAAAATAGCTTCCTTTTGTTGCAACAAACGTTTTATGTTCAAACTATTATATTTATAAATTGGTATTTGTTCCAAAATAGTTGCACATAAACCATCAGGATTGCTATTATGACACTGTAAGAAATGTGTAGCTACAGGGCTTTCTACTTTTTTGTTAATAATATCTCTAACATGTTCCAAGAGCCTGATTTTAAAGGCTCTCTGATAGATGTCCTTTTCATTGTTCATGTCAGGATGCTTATATCACAAAGACATCTTCTTTGCTATGTCATCTTGTCTGTCAGTCACATAATATACATTTTCACTGTGCAGTCCATAGTGTACTATGTCGATATGTGATTAGTGTTCCTGCTGCAAGTGTCTTCCATTTACATGTCTTCCTCTGCTGTACATTACAATGTTTCACCTGTTGTCTTTCCCTGAGTTCATTCCTACAAGTTATCTGTGAGTTCCTATTCAATTCACACACTTCCCTGATTGTTTATTGTTAATGGTTGTCCATGAACCCATAGACATCATTTATGCAACTTTTGTGCAGAATCCTGAATGAGATTCCACAATACTCTGCATTGTATACACTGTCCTGTAATGTGTTCGGACCATGTACATTGCTGTATGATAAACCCTGGTAATCAGTGCGGCATTCTGCACAGTCCTGTTAACCTGCTGTGTTTATAGGTAAACAGGTTTGTTCTCCATGTTGCTTTACACAATTTCCTGGCCAGCAACACTGTTACCAGTCACAAAACCATGCTTTTTTATGTTTAAACACGGTGCACAGCATGAATACTTTTAAACACTGTGCACAGCATAAATACGTTTAAACATGGTGCACAGGTCAAATTCATAATTATCACTGCTGCTCACTACAGACACAAACCGTAAACTCCATGTAGGCTTTGTGTGAAGTCTACACAGAGTTTATTGAATCCTACTTGTTATATTTAGGGAAATGGAACATGATGCAAAGAAATGTTGTAAATGTAGCAAAATTGGACATTTGTGGATGGATTGTAAAATGAAGATAAGAGTAAGCAAAACAGATAAAGAAAGAGAAGAAAATGAACAAAGAGAAGAACTTTTGGAAGAACTAGAAAGAGAAGAAAAATTACATGAGAAATAATAATAAAGATGACAGAGAACATGGCTCTGAAATAAGTGATTAAGATATTGGGAGATAAGGAAAAATAATTCTGTTCATAAAAGAGTAATATACAACAGAATAATTAAATAAAGGAACAAGTAGAAAAGAAAGAAAAGAAATGGATGAAAAAGAATATATGCAGTTATTGGTTTGGGGTTGGTATATTGGTTAAGGATTTTGGCTTACAGGACAGGATACAGTGTTTAAGTCTCACCTTTTATTCATTTTTTTAGAATTACCCTGGCTGTACCTGTCCTGCTTAATGTAGGCTGCTGGCTTCGCCCGTCGCTTACGTCTTGCGTTCCATCTCCCAAGGCATTTCCCACGGTATCTGCACATTGCCCAGGCTCACCACCACTGGAAATCAGCAAACAGGAATTCTACAGTATTATCAAATCTCACTGCCGCCCTCCAAGACCATAAACGTGTATGTAACTTAACTATCGTGTCACTTCCACTGTTTCTTTTTACCAAAGCCAGCTTAGTGAAGTGCTCTCTCACACATTTGCTAGCAGCCTACTGCGGTCTATGTTCCCCCCATTACCCCCCAATCCTCTCCTCATTCCCATGCCCGCTATCTGTAATATCCCAGTAGTAATTTGCATTTCCACCTCTAGGTGGCAGTGTTCACCCACTCCCTGTTCCTAACCTTATCCCGTAGCAGCCCTAGTCCATGTCCCAACTTCACTTCAGTGAATTATTTTCCTATCGAATGGCTTACAGTTCTGTACTTGACCCATAGTTGCATCCCTGTGCACACTTACCTGAGCGTGCTCTCTTGCTCACTGGCTGTCATCCAGATTCATTGATTGTTCATGGTAGGTTACCATCCTTCTCAATGGCTCTACCCACTCTGTGAGCCCTATGGGCTCACTCCTCCCAGCTCCACACTAACGAATCATTCCTTCTCCTCTTTCACATCATACCTGCCCACCCTTCCCTGCCTACTGCCCCAGCTCTCCTCTGTTTCTTCCCACAATAACACTAGCCCCATCTACCCCTCAACCAATTTATATATCCTACCATATCTTGAAGTAGTAATTTACCACTATGCTTCTAAATCCTTCCTCCATCACAATCCTAATACCTCTTCTTCTCTCCCTAACTTCCTTACCCTTCTCACAAGTCCTCCCAATACTAACAACCCCCCTTTCCATACAAGCAGTCCACACCCCATAAATTATAAACACTCCTCAATCCATATACCCCCCTACCTGTACTATCCCAACTACTTCCATTTCCCTTATAAACTTATCTCTGTCCCCAGCTACTCTTATCCTACCCTACCAACTGTATTTCAACACATTACCTGATTATCAAACAGCACACCAAGAACTCTAAACACCTCTTTTCCTACATCAGTCAACTTATGACCATTTTTCACTCTGGCGACATTCACCCTAACCCCAGCCCCTCCCCTTCTCAGCATTCAAAGTCACCCACACTTTCTATCTCCCCAAATAACAAACCCCTTCTTTTCACCACATTAAATGCTCAAAGCTTATGTAACAAAATTCCTAATTTCCATGCCTGGCTCCTCCATAACCACCCAGACATCCTGTCCATCTCTGAAACATGCCTAAAACCCCACATTAAAGACTCTGAAATCACCCCCTAACTACAATAGCATTAGAAAAGACAGAACTCACAAGAAAGGTGGTGGAGAAGCTCTTCTATCGTCCTCCTCCCTTTCAGTTACTCCCTATACTAAACCCATCCCTCAATTTGCCACTGCCGAACTAACTTTGGCCTTACTTCAATTAAACAGACACAAACATATATGTATAGCCACTCTTTACATTCCTCCTGGAGACAATATCCCTATTCAGGAGGATATCCACTACTGGTTCTCCTCTAATATTAGCAATGAGACCATAATCCTTGGTGACATTAATATTAACTGGTCCACCATTCAATCTCCTACTAACTCCCTAAACGTAAACCTGTATAACTTCTCACAACTAATCTACTCTACCACCAGGCCCTCCAAGGATGGCTTCTCTGGAAGTACTCTTGACTGGATTCTAGTTTCAGACCCCCTTTACATCTCTGATGGTGGTACCCTCCCTGACTGTCTTAGTGATCACCTTCCTTCTTTCTCTCATCGCCTTCCCTCCTCTTTGCAAATTTCCCACAGTTACATCTCTACACGCTCTCTAAAAAACTTCAACCCTGATACCTTCTCTAACTCCCTCAAGCATACTGACTGGAGCCCGCTAAAAACCCTCATCGTAGATAATGCTGTAACATACTTCAGCACTACAGTCTTAAACCTACTAAATAGCTTTGATTCCTCCTAAACTAAAAGAATTAAAAGTAACACTGTCCCATGGTTAACCAAAGAAACTAAAACCATCATGCATCTCCGAGACAAAGCCTGGACACACTACCAAAGAAATAGAACTCCCACCACCCTGAATGAATATACACTACTTCGCAATAAAGTTAAGAATCTCATTGTATCCGACCGTAAATCTTACTCCTCCAAACTTCAAAATAACCACAAGACCATCCCTAAAAAAATCTGGAACAGTATTAGCACCCTCGTCAATCCCAGCAAAAAAGATAACCCTTGCCCTGATCCAAATGCCCCTGATCTGGACTTAGCCACCCAGTTTAATACCTTCTTTACTGATTTCATAACTAAACTGACAACTTCTTTCCCCAACAACACTTCATCTTCTACTATCCATTCCATCCCTAATGCTACCACCTCCCATAGCCCTCCCTTCTCCATCAAACCCACGCCCATCTCTCCCATAAAAAACTAATCCTGAAATTGAAACCATGCACAAATGCCCCTGACGACCTCCCTTCCCACTTCCTAAAATAGCTGTTGACACCATCGCTTTCCCCATCTCCAGTCTAATAAACTGATCTATCCATGGAGGCTATGTACCCCAACTCTGGTAAAAGACCTTTATCATTCCCCTTCATAAAGGGGGCAACAACAACAATATTCCCAATTTCCGACCTATCGCCATCTTATCCCCTAGCTCGAAAATTCTAGAAAAATACATCCACCTGCAACTTTTACCCCACCTCATAGATAATCACCTGCTTATCCCCACATAACATGGATTTCGTCCTGGTCACAGTACTACCACCACTATCCTCTCCTTCCTCAAAACAATCAACAAAAGCCCATGATTCTGGGTCCCTAGTATCTACCCTCCTTTTAGACTTATCCAAGGCCTTTGATACTATCTCTCATAACCTTCTCCTATCCAGACTCTCTAATTTTAATCTCTCCTTCTCTTCAGTAAACTGTTTCATTAGTTACCTTTCCAACAGGCAACAAGCTGTCAAATGGAAAAAAGACACCTCCTCCTTCCTTAATACCCCTACAGGCATACCCCAAGGTTTCATATTAGGCCCACTACTTTTCAACAATGCAGATGACTCGACAATCATCTATTCTCCCACCTCTTCCTTCGATCTCTTAAATCTAACCAAAGATGCCTTCTCATATACTGAGCGCTGGATGTTAGACAACCACCTAACACGCAACAAATCAAAAACAAAACTCATGATATTTACTCCTTAAAAAAACACCTTCATAGACAAGAACTCTTTCTCCATGACACCCACCTACAAGCTAATGTCAAGAAAATTCACCAGAAACTGGGTATGCTTACCACCATAACCACTACCTCACTCCCTCCACCCAAGTTTGTTCTCATTACAACATACCTCATTCCTTCCCTCTTATATAGTGCCCCACTTCTTACAAACCTTCAATCCTCTCTAAAGACAAAACTCTCTTCCTGCTACAACAAAATCTGTAAGTTTACTACTGGCCACAAATCCTCCTCCCACCACTGTAACACCCTACACAAACTAAATTGGTTAGAACTGCCCAATTATCTTACCTACATTCAACTCATTCGTGCTCACAAATTTATCTTCAATCCCTGTCTTTGCTTCTCCCTTGCATCCTCTCTCAAAATGCATCTACCCGACAGACTACTAAGATGCAACAACCAGAATCTAATTGAACTACATAAGCCTGCCCAACCAACAGACAAAAGTCTACTATCCTTCTCCCTAGCATGCCTTTGGAACTCTCTCCCATCTCTTATTTGCACTACCCATAGGCTCATAGATTTTTACTAGGCTAACTGCCCTTGTGGGCTATTTTAAGCCTAGGTAATTACCCCATGTGAGAATCAAACCCTGCACCTTGTGTCTGCAAGGTGAACACCTTAACTCATTCACCCAAATGGAGTTCAGGAAGTTTGCAGTGTAAGTTCCAATGGGCGGAGCCAAAGCCTTTTGACAGAATCAGATTATGTCCTCAGATTTCAAACAAATGTTCATATTTCTGGAACGATAGGAGTTATGAAAGAAGTATAAATGGCAAACTCTTCAGCACAAACTATTTTATAGTGGTAGCATTCTTTAGGTTCTAGGTCTTAAACCAAATTTTATAAGTCACAGTAAACACAATAACTATTGTATTTGTAATATTTTGTAAACAACTTAACAACTATCTAAGCAACCACTCAAGTTACATACACATACTTTCAGCAGCATTTTATTCACCTATCTGAATGCTTTCATATGAGGTTAAGTAGTTCTGCCTGTGTTACTTGGTTGTTAAGATATTTAGAAAAATGTGAAAATTAGTTCTATATAAATTAATATCATGCAAACAACACTTAATATCTATTTACCTGCACTCGACAGAGATCAAGTGTTAATGCAGTTGAGTTTGCTATTGTGTAAGCTTTAAGGTGAAATCTTTTAAAACCTTGTACATAGCATGGTTTGGAATTATTGATGCAAATATAAACAAGCAATATTTGATGCCTAGAGGCATCAGTAGGAGCTAACTGCAGATGCACCTGGAGGCGTCACTCGGATGTAATGAATTAACCACTATGCCTACCTCCCACCTCACCACCTTTAAGACCTTGCTTCACTCCCATCTTACATGACTCTGGGAATGTTCCTGCTCTTACCCCACATAATCTCCCCTCGGCTTTGTTCCCTGCTTACCCCTCTCTCCTCTCATCCTTCTTACTCCAGCTACACTCCCTCCTAGCCACCCTCGTCTCCCTCACTTCTCCTTACTATACCCTCCTTCTTACTTCTACACTTAACTCCTCCTATCCCCTTCCCTACTCTATTGTCAGATACAATCTCTTGCCTCTACTGTTATTTCCATTGTTTTATCAACTGTATTGGCTAATATTTACTAATTTGTTATTAATTTCTCCTTTTATTTCTGCTGTAAATTGAAATGTTTAGACTATGTTCTACAACTGTTTTTACCATGCTACTTAATTGCAGTGGCACAGGAAAATAACTTTCTTGGGTGGCGTAAACCAGGGAACCTTGCTGGCTAGGCTTGCGTAGGCCCTTGGGCCGATAGCCTAGTACCTACCTATGAACCTATGATTTGTTTATATTGTATAATGCTGTTATGAAGCTGTTTTGTTTGTTTTACATTGTATACTGCTTTTTGGAGCTTTTCTCCCCGGGATTCTGTTGAAAATGGGCTCTTCTCAGCCCAATGGACTATCCTGGTAAACAAACTACAAATAAATAAAAATAAAATGTGAGGGAAATTGGCTAGACTTAGAGTGGCCCATTAAAAAAGCTAGCCTAGTAATTAGCTATGAATTTAAACATTGAATCTAAGGAAAAAGGAAAATGAACATTTTAGGGTAAATCTGTAAATGTGAATAGGGATTTTAGTGTAATAAATGTGATGCAGATGTCATTATGTTAGAAGACACAAGATTCTTAAATAAAGAAAGCTTACAAACAGACAAACCATGGAGAGGAAAGATAATCTGGAATTTGGGAAGTGAGAGATATTCCGGAATAGCCATATTACAGTAAAGATATTTGATGTACCTTTAGAAAAATGGGAAGATTAACCATTATAGATTTAAAATGGAAAGAACAAGGATATAGAATTATAACATTATATGATTATACTAATTGTAAAGAAAGGGAAAGCTTATTTCTTCAGAGTTTGGAGTATGTAGTGGTAAATATAAATATTATAATGACAGGAGGCTTTGTGATTTAAGAGCAAGTGTAGCAAGAAAGCAATGATTTTAAGAAAATGTTAGAAGTTATAAGATATGGTAAGTTAAAACTTTGTGACATAAATTCATGGACTTACAAAAGGGGTATGTATAAACCTAAAATAGACTGAATACATAAAAATAGATAAAGGAATAGAAAGTATAATCAGAAATTATGGAAAGAAGAGGGAACGTGATTAGTAATGGTGGATGATATTTAAGGAAAATATAAAAATGTTATTTTTTATGGTGGCAGTATGATGTGAGAAAAGTAGAGAAAGAAAAATATAAAAGACTGTATAACAATGCGTTGGAAGATTTAGAACATAATGACCGAAACTGCTTTGATACAAAGTAAAAAAAATTATATGAAACAAATCAAGAAAAATACAAGGCTTGTTATATAACTAAAGATATTTTTTAAAAGGAAAAAAACGAAGTTACTTAAGCAAATTAGTAAAGGAGGAAGGTAGTATGATGAGAGAAATAAAAAAATGTGAAAGGAGAAATGGGAAGAACTCAGGAAAAGATTATGAAGAGTACAATATGTACAAGAAACGTTTAAAGAAAAAGTTAATGAAAAAGATACGGAAAGCAAAAGGTTAACAGAAAAACAGGATAAGAATACGGAAAATGAAATGTCGGTATATGATCTATACAAAGTATCAAGATAAGTAAATACAGCCTTAGCTGGAATATGGAAAATGAAATGTCGGTATATGATCTATACAAAGTATCAAGATAAGTAAATACAGCCTTAGCTGGAATATGGAAAATGAAATGTCGGTATATGATCTATACAAAGTATCAAGATAAGTAAATACAGCCTTAGCTGGAATATGGAAAATGAAATGTCGGTATATGATCTATACAAAGTATCAAGATAAGTAAATATAGCTTTAGCTGCAGGGCCAGATGGAAAAGGGTATGAAATGCATAAACATTTAAGGGACTGGCAAAAAATATTTTTAAAGATTTTAAATGAATGGTTAAATGAAGGTTTTATGTAGAAAGAATTATGTAGCGCAATATTTAAATTCATATGGAAGAAGGAAGATAGAAGACAATTATTTATTTATTTATTTAACATTTGTTAACCAGGAAAGTCCGACTTGGAATGAAGCAATTTTCAGCGGAGGCCCAGGGAGAAAGGCTCCAGAGGTAGCTAATTAAAAAGCTGGCGATGCATAGCACTGAATAATAATGATTGTAAGATCTTTATGAAAATAATATAAAAGAGGTTTGAAACTAAAATGGAAAATATTATGGAAGACATTATGGAAGATAGTGTATGTAGTATAGTGGGGAAGAATTGGTTGTTGGGAATTATTAATGACAGAGAAATTGTGGATCATATTATGAATAGAAAAGAAGCAAAAATCTTGATAGGAGATCTTAATAAGGCTTTGGATGCAATTGGCCGTGACATCTTACTAAAAGTAATGAGTGAATATAATATAAGTGTATAGTTAAATTGAAGTAAAAATACTTATAAATGGCTGGTTAAACCAAGAGGTACACATGAAGACAGGGATGTCCAGTCAGGTGTATACTCTTTGCATTAGTTAAGAAAGTGATAGTATGTGAAATAAATTGCTAAATGAAGGAGGTGGGGTATATAACACCTGAAGTTTTGAGAAATCCAGTTTTATTAACATTTGTAGATGACATTATAATAGTTGCAAAAACAAAATTTGAATAAAAGAAGTAATATTTTGCACAAATGAGTGTCTAGTAGTCATAGGCTTTAAATAAAGAGAAAATTAGTGCTTTTGGTGATGTAGTAAAGATAGAGGCTATATATTTTACAATTAATCAAATTTCTGTGTTATGTGTACAATTTGGGAATGAAGATAGAACTTGAATTCAATGGGAAAAACACAGAATAAATAAAACAAATCTGTCTTTTCTGGAGAACATATAAATTAACATTCAGAAAAAAAGCTTATTTGATACATTCAGTACTGATGGAAAAATAGTGTACTTTGCAAGTGTATTTATGTTGCCAGCAGTATGTGAAAAAAGCAATTATTTATATATTTTTCATTTTTATGGGGTTGTAGATTAAATCCAGTAAAAGAGGAGTTTTGTATATAAATAAAGAATGAGATTTGAGGTTAATTAACCTAGTAGTATAGGCTGCTTCATTGTTTGTACAAAGTGTTAATGTGGATAAATGAAAAAGATGAAAAATTAGTAGTAAAACTGTATAAATATAAGAATGATACATTTTGCAGTTAAGATGAACAATAATAAAAGCAAAAACACTGTATAAATGAAGAAATAAAATGTTACCAAGAAAAATATTTCTGTGGAAAATAAAATTGCTGATATAGAAATAAGAAAGAAAGGTATGGTATGAGAATGTAATGATAAAACATTTTTGTGTAAAACCGTGGGAAAATCTAAAAGATGAAAAAAGAAAATAAAGCTATACAAATAAGAAGCAAATGGTATAATGAGAAAGTAGAATGTCAGGATTTTTTTGTGGAGACTGGTAATAAATAAATTACCAGTAAAAGGAAATTCTATATAAAAAGAAATGTGATAGAATGTGCTCACATTTTCAAGGAGAAGAAGAAGAAATTGAACACGTGTTTCTGAAATGTAAAAAAGTAAAAAAAGTTACTGGGAAAACTATGTAAACAAGTTGTTTTTGAAGGTATAAAAGAAACAGGGAAAATAAACATGAACATGATTAAATATGTATGTTATAAGAATAGAAATAAAGGATATGTTAAAAGAATATATAAAAGATATTTTATGTGATATTTATACGGAATGAAAGATTAAATGAAATTATGTTCAATGATAAATGGATTTTAGCAACAATATCTTGTAAAAATCACATGGTGGTTATAGAAAAGGGAGTTGGGGTCTAATAGGGATGAAAATTTAGTATGACTATAAAGAAGATTATAAATATGTGTAAATGTATTTGTATATCTATATATTTGTACATTTGAAAACATTTGTAAATATGTTGTAAATAAGAGATGTTTTGGTATATAAATAAAAGATCCCGACTTTGTTTTATAGGTGCCACGGTATCTTTTATATCCACTAGAACTGCCATCAATTCCGGTAGATGTGGCCTTAGTTTAATATGTCATACAAAGGACTGGGACAGCACAGTCAGGAGTGCAGTGCTCCCTTTATGCACTGCAATGTCAACCATCAATCTACCTGGTGTGGGAAGAGAACCTACAGCTTTCTGCACCAAAGGCCAGTGTGCTACCTGATGTACCACTGACATTGGCAGTAGACATATTTAAAGGCTATTGTGTTTGTACAGCCTTTTAGAATTCATATTTTTATGTACAAATTTTATTTCTAAAATGGCCATTATGAAGAATGTTAGGGATGGCCATTATGAAGAATGTTAGGGATGACAGATTATATATACATACTGTAGTAAGTTTAATCCAATCACAGGAAACTGTTTCTTCTTTGTTATTTTATTTATTTATTTATTTATTTATTTATTTAACATTTGTTGACTGGGAAAGTACGACAAGGACAGAACCTATTTTCAGCAGAGGCCTGGGGAGAAACGCTCCAGACGCATGTCTTTATAACTCTTCGTGTATCGTATGGTAGGGTCAGTGGTGCAACAGTCACCCACTCACCCTTCTCCTCAAAGAAGCAAGTGTAAATGCCTTCCTAACATAGTTGTTATTTGAAAACCTGGTAAACTTCTCATCATCCTCTTCCTACCCACACTGCCCACTCGACAGAAAAACAGTTGACATACATCTGCTAGATAAGAACCCAACCTCTTCCTTCACTTCCTTTGTACTGTTCACATTTACAGACTATAACTTTCTTTATCACTATGTATTGAGTTACTAAAATATTTCCCACTCTGTTTCTTCTTAACCTCTTAGCCTAAAGCCTTCTCAGTATTCCTTTCAAACTTTTCAGCCGACTTCTCTCCTCACCCTTTCCTTTCCATTTTGAATTCTGTGCCTGGTATAAATACTGCGGTCTCTAATCTGTGGTGTTAAATATTGAGCTAATAACGTTACAATGTATCCAGTTCTTGCAAACATTTTTTTGTAGATGTTCTTCTGTAGTAATTTCCACCCAGGCTAAACCTGAAACATGGTCCATGTGGATCAGCATTCTATTCCATTTTATGAAATGGACCAATCAATCAATAAGTAAACAAAATAAATACTTCTAGGCCACCATTTCTTATCAGCTACTTGTGTAAATACTACTCCAGTTGGACATCTTCTATGCTGCCCAGTCCATGCAGAACACTCCATGTTGCCCCCTCCATGCTGTCCCAACAGCACTGCCTAAGCACCCAGCATACTGCCAGCTCCGTGGGTGTACTGACGTTCATGTGTATGTGCCTCTGACTAACTCTTTTGGTTATTGTAGTGCCCCAGTAGGTGCCTAGGCTACCCTTCTCCGCTTGCCTTTACTTTCCTTTATGCCAACCATACTGCCTTGACACTGAGTCAAGAAGACAGCTTGACATCAGGTTACTGTATATGTGCAAGTTAAAGCACAGCATAAAAGTTTAGTACGTCATCTGGTTACTGTAGAACCAATGTGACCTGTCCATCTCACTGACATGCAAATTGATGCAACATACATGCTCCACAGTAACACGTGTGCTTGTATCGTAAAACAGTAAGTCTATATCCCAATCATTTATTTTGATTATACAATGCCTTTTGTGTGGAGTCTGCATGTCCTCTCCGCGGTTGGGTAGCGTTCAAAAGACATGCATGCATAAATGGGCGTGCCTTCGTTGAAGGCTGGGGGTCAAGCTGGCACCTCGGCGTTTCGTAAAAATCTTCTGCCAATCACTAGCGGGCCGGAGTTCCGCTGTGGCGACCCCTTACGGGGAAAAGCTGAAAGACAAACAACAACATTACATATTTATTTACATAATTTAGAGTTTATCTGCAGTAAAGGGCAGTTCATTTTGTTAGTAGTTTGAACTGCAACTTTCAACAAAGCATTTTCTGTGTTCGCTATCATCAATGGCCTGAAAAATGCTTCATAGTGAGCAGCACTTCGTCCTGATTAACAAATTTAAGTAAACCGAATTTAAAAAAAGATATTACTTTGTGTTTTTGTATCTTCAGACTTTTAACAGGCTATCAACCATCCTGTTTTTGCTTTATAAAATCTCAGTCTCTCTGTCACTTCTGAGAATTTACGTTCCTTTTGAGCCAATAACTCATACAGTCTCAGATGAAATAAGTGATATCCCAGCAATACAGACAATTAAGGCGAAATAAGTGTCCACAAATAAACTGTTTTACTTCACTGATTTTTCTGGCTTCTTCCTCCCTGCTGTCAGAGTGTCTGATATGAGGCTGTAAGTCTAATGTGAGACTTCCTGTGCCACTCAAATCACCCAGGAAACTTTGTATGGCCAGTAACAGAAATGCCATGCCTCCTGTGACTTATCCTAGTTTTAATTGTCCTTTTTTTTTGCTACTGATTAATTTTTATCTACACACCAGAGCTTGTATTATTAGTTATACTTTTTGTCACGTGTTCTCCTGGTCATTACTCACACATTTATTTGACAGTGACCTAATTAAAAAAGTGCACTAAATAGAAAAGAGAAACAAGCACTTTATATAAATAATCATCTGTTTTAACCTTAAACTCTTGTCTTGCCTTGCTTTGAGTTTTTTTGGGTGGAATATACAGGCCTTTGTTAACAGAGCTGAAGTGGTATTTGTTCACATGACTGTATAAACACACCACAACAATTTTTAGAACAGGCATTAATGCCAAGTTTATAGCATGTACAGATATCAGGAGGCATGCAGAGTCTGTTCAGCTTTGTATATTTTAAAAATACAAGGGTATTCCCATGAACTTGCATGAAAGAGAGCACCGCATTGGACAACCTTTTTAAAATAAATGCATTTTGTGAACTTATTGAAGTCACATGCATTGCTGTTGGAACTTTTGCACTGATGAATGCTGCATATCCAGCAAGACAAATGAATACTCTGCTGATGGCCTCTAGGCATGACATTAACAACTTCAGAGTTCATTTATTTACACATCCTTGACCTGGTTAGTACCACTAGGTCAGTGGCCTTTAATCAGCGGAGACCCGATGATATATTTATACTGACTAAAGGAAACTTGGCCAGGACAGTGGGGGAACTTCAAGTTCTCTTTTCTATAGGTTGTATGGGATCCTTTACATCCAGCTGAGCAGATGACACCTTGGATGAACATCTCATTCGAAGGCTGACACACTAAGGAGTGCTGCACTCTCTTTATTCTGGATTGCAGTATCAGTATTAGAAAAATTAATCCAGTTACCTGGTGTGAGAATAGAACCAACAGCCATCTGTATCAAAGAGAAGTTTGCTAGCTGTTAAGCTACTGAGACTGCTAGGGTTTACCTTGGGGCCATCAATGGTGCATTCTTTTGCTGGGGTAAATCATTGCTTTTTATTTATATATTCTTCCCTTCATTTGGGTCAATAGCCCAAAAGATAAGTACAGTAGAACCTGACGTGTTTATATTTATTAATTTTATTTACGTTTTGACACATGATTACCAGGAAAGTCTGACTGGGTAGGTACCCGTTTTCAGCAGAGGCATGGAGAGAAAAGCTCCAAAGTACTACAAAAACATTATAAGAGAAATAATTTTACAGTCTTCAAAAATAATACAAAAACATCAACAGTTTAAATAATTATACCAAATTAAGCATAATTTGAAAATATTGGATGAGAATAGATACAATTTATTTGACAATGATTTAATATTTAGGGAAATTTAACCATTTTATAGAGAAATTAAATGTAAGTAAAACACAAACAGGAACTGTAATATGAAGTGAGAGAAAAAAAAACAGGGTTATGGCATATTTAAACTGAGAGTCAGAGGAGAGAAATTGGTTGAAGTAAGGAAGTGAGTGAAGAAGGGAGAGTAAGGAGGTGTAAGGAATGAAGAGGTACTTGCTCATAATTAGGGATATAATTATCCAGGCATTGAGAACAGAGCCACATTTTGGGTAGGAAGAATTTCAGAATGGTTTTAAAGGACTGGAGGAAGGGTATACTGACTTGATGGATACAGTTAAGGAATTTCAGGCCTTAGCAACATGGTATGAGTGATAGTAAGAATGTTTCTATGAATTTTAAGTACTAAAAGGTTTTCACTATTAGTGTCATATCTCCAGTGGTTGGCTGTGTGGCATTCCACAGCAGATTATCATTGCTGTAAATGATTTCCAGTTAGCAGCCTGTTTGTTCCTATATTGGTTATACTGGTACCCCACATGGTAGACTTCATCAGCAAGGTAGTTTCGGGTCTAATTTAGGGAGTGCACCATGGAGAGAGATAGAGAAAGAAAGACCAGAGTACAGTTACAGTTTCAATAAAATACAGCAACAGCCAGAGCAGGTAATGGTAGTGATTTCTTTTTACCGTATCATTTTTAGACCATTCAAGTTGCAAAAAGGCATGACAACGAGAGGGGCGACTGCATTATTTTCTGGTTGAAGAGAATAACACCACAGAAAGTGCCAAAATATCATGACTATAGCTTTACTTTACTGCAAAAATGACAGGATGATACTGCCATCTAAATGTGTAATGGGCTAAGTTGATGTAGATTGTCCAGAATTTTTAGTCCATACTTCTGTGCAGCTTAATATACTGCCATGAAATGGTGCGCTTCTTTTTTGCTCTGTCTTTGCATTGAAACTTTGTTAGAGAATGTTCATCCTCCAATAGGGTATCTGTGGACATTTCATTAACTGATAAAATTTAAATTCTGCATGTTATGAGTGGTATGTATACTGCAATCATGAAGCATTTATAAAATGCCTTTAGTACCTACTTTAAGTATTTAAAATGTATTCAAAATTTGTTTACCTAGACAGAGTATTAATCAATTAAGTGAGCGATTTCAGTTTCAGCCCAGGGAATAAAAGTAAGTCAAATTTAGTCAAAATTACATTTAGTGAAAGATAAGTAGAATATAATGGAAATGCACAACTGTAAAACTATATCATCAACTAACAAAAAGGGTAAAGACTATTTTCAATTATAAAGAGCATTATTTGCAAAAAACAAATTTCAGAAGAAAATAACATTCCTGTGTGATACTAATAGATGTGTGTTGTCTACGTGGGAATCATAGGATAGTTTATTGGAATGAAGGATGTTGTAATTTGTGAATAGTTGGAAAGTGAAATTATATTAAGCAAAATATCATGAGAGTGACAAGTACAGACTGGTGCAATAGCCCCTGCCTTAGTAAGAGTGTTACTATGAGTGGTACATACCACTGGGTATAGACTGGTGCAGTAGCACCTGCCATAGTAAGAGTGTTACTACGAGTGGTGCACACCACTGGGTATAGACTGGTGCAGTAAAACCAGCCATAGTAAGAGTATTACTACAAGTAGTACATATCACTGGGTATAGACTGTTGCAGGAGCACCTGCCATAGTAAGAGTGTTACTACAAGTGGAACATAGCAATAGGTATAAACTGGTGCAATAGCACCTGCCATAGTAAGAGGGTTACTATGAGTGGTACATACCACAGGGTATAGACTGGTGCAATAGCCCCTGGTATAGTAAGAGTGTAACTATGAGTGGTACATAATACTGGGTATAGACAGGTGCAATAGCACCTGCCATGGTAAGAGTGTTACTAAAAGTGGTACATTCCACTGGGTATAGAATGGTGCAATAGCACCTGCAATAGTAAGAGTTGTACTACGAGTGGTATATACCACTAGGTATAGACTAGTGCCATAGCACCTGCCATAGTAAGAGTGTTAATATGAGTGGTACATACCACTGGGTATAGACTGGTGCAGTAGCACCTTCCATAGTAAGAGTGTTACCACAAGTGGTACATACCACTGTGGATAGACTAATTCAGTAGCACCTGCCATAGTAAGAGTTTTACTATGAGTGGTACATACCACTGGGTATAGACTGGTGCAGTAACACCTGCCTTAGTAAGACTGTTGCTACGATGGGTACATACCACTGGGTATTGACTGCTGCTGTAGCACCTGCCATAGTAAGAGTGTTATTATGAGTGGTACATACCACTGGGTATAGACTGGTTCAATAGCACCTGCCATACTAAGAGTTTTATTACGAGTGGTACATACCACTGTGTATAGACTGGTGCAGTAGCACCTGCCATAGTAAGAGTGTTACTACAAGTGGAACATAGCATTAAGTATAAACTGGTGCAGTAGCACCTGCCATAGTAAGAGTGTAATGATGAGTGTACATAACACTGGGGTATAGACTGGTGCAATAGCACCTGCCATGGTAAGAGTGTTACTAAAAGTGGTACATTCCACTGGGTATAGACTGGTGCAATAGCCCCTGCCATAGTAAGAGTGTAATGATGAGTGGTACATAACACTGGGGTATAGACTGGTGCAATAGCACCTGCCATGG
Organism: Protopterus annectens; assembly: GCF_019279795.1. Classification (NCBI taxonomy): domain Eukaryota; kingdom Metazoa; phylum Chordata; order Ceratodontiformes; family Protopteridae; genus Protopterus; species Protopterus annectens. The sequence goes on from NC_056729.1 coordinate 1,758,624,445, forward strand.
TAAGAGTGTTACTAAAAGTGGTACATTCCACTGGGTATAGACTGGTGCAATAGCACCTGCCATAGTAAGAGTTGTACTACGAGTGGTATATACCACTAGGTATAGACCAGTGCCATAGCACCTGCCATAGTAAGAGTGTTAATATGAGTGGTACATACCACTGGGTATAGACTGGTGCAGCAGCACCTGCCATAGTAAGAGTGTTACTAAGAGTGGTACATACCACTGGGTATAGACTGGTGCAGTAGCACCTGCCATAGTAAAAGTGTTAATATGAGTGGTACATTGCACTGAGTATAGACTGGTGCAGTAGCACCTGCCATTGTAAGAGTGTTACTATCAGTGGTGCATACCACTGTGTATAGACTGGTGCAGTAGCACCTGCCGTAGTAAGAGTGTTACTATGAGTGGTAAATACCACTGGGTATAGACTGGTGCAGTAGCACCTGCCATTGTAAGAGTGTTACTATGAGTGGTACATACCACTGGGTATAGACTGGTGCAGCAGCACCTGCCATAGTAAGAGTGTCAGTACGCGTGGTACATACCACTAGGTATAGACTGGTGCTGTAGCACATGCCATAGAAAGAGTGTTACTATGAGAGGTGCATACCATCGGGTATAGACTGGTGCAGCAGTACCTGCTATAGTAAGAGTGTTACTACGAGTGGTACATACCACTGTGTATAGACAGGTGCCAAAGCACCTGCCATAGTAAGAGCATTACTAAGAGTGGTACATACCACTGGGTATAGACTAATGCAATAGCACCTGCCATAGTAAGAGCTTTACTACGAGTGGTACATACCACTGTGTATAGACTGATGCAGTAGCAACTGCCATAGTAAGAGTCTTACTATGAGTGGTACATACCACTGAGTATAGACTGGTGCAGTAGCACCTGCCATAGTAAGAGTGTTACTATGAGTGTTACATACCACTGGGTATAGACTGCTGCCATAGCACCTGCCATAGTAAGAGTGTTACAATGAGTGGTACATACCACTGGGTATAGACTGGTGCCGTAGCAGCTGCCATAGTAAGAGTGTTATTATGAGTGGTACATAACACTGGATATTGACTGGTGCAGGAGCATCTGCCATAGTAAGAGTGTTACTACCAGTGGGACACAGCATTAGGTATAAACTGGTGAAATAGCACCTGCCATAGTAAGAGGGTTACTACGAGTGGTACATACCACAGTGTATACACTGGTGCAATAGCCCCTGCCATAGTAAGAGTGTAACTATGAGTGGTACATAACACTGGGTATAGACTAGTGCAATAGCACCTGCCATGGTAAGAGTGTTACTACAAGTGGTACATTCCACTGGGTATAGACTGCTGCAATAGCACCTGCCATAGTAAGAGTTGTACTATGAGTGGTATACACCACTAGGTTATAGACTAGTGCCATAGCAGCTGCCATAGTAAGAATGTTAATATGAGTGGTACATACCACTGGGTATAGACTGGTGCAGCAGCACCTGCCATAGTAAGAGTGTTACTAGGAGTGGTACATACCACTGGGTATAGACTGGTGCAGTAGCACCTGCCATAGTAAAAGTGTTACCATGAGTCATACATTGCACTGGGTATAGACTGGTGCAATAGCACCTGCCATGGTAAGAGTGTTACTACAAGTGGTACATTCCACTGGGAATAGACTGGTGCAATAGCACCTGCCATAGTAAGAGTTGTACTATGAGTGGTGTATACCACTAGGTATAGACTAGTGCCATAGCAGCTGCCATAGTAAGAGTGTTAATATGAGTGGTACATACCACTGGGTATAGACTGGTGCAGCAGCACCTGCCATAGTAAGAGTGTTACTAGGAGTGATACATACCACTGGGTATAGACTGGTGCAGTAGTACCTGCCATAGTAAAAGTGTTACCATGAGTCATACATTGCACTGGGTATAGACTGGTGCAGTAGCACCTGCCATTGTAAGAGTGTTACTACGAGAGGTACATACCACTGTGTATAGACTGGTGCAGTAGCACCTGCCATAGTAAGAGTGTTACTATGAGTGGTAAATACCACTGGGTATAGACTGGTGCAGTAGCACCTGCCATTATAAGAGTGTTACTATGAGTGGTACATGCCACTGTGAATAGACTGTTGCAGTAGCACCTGCCATATTAAGAGTGTTACTATGAGTGGTACATACCACTGGGTATAGACTGGTACAGCAGCACCTGCCATAGTAAGAGTGTTACTAGGAGTGATACATACCACTGGGTATAGACTGGTGCAGTAGTACCTGCCATAGGAAAAGTGTTACCATGAGTCATACATTGCACTGGGTATAGACTGGTGCAGTAGCACCTGCCATTGTAAGAGTGTTACTACGAGAGGTACATACCACTGTGTATAGACTGGTGCAGTAGCACCTGCCATAGTAAGAGTGTTACTATGAGTGGTAAATACCACTGGGTATAGACTGGTGCAGTAGCACCTGCCATTATAAGAGTGTTACTATGAGTGGTACATACCACTGTGAATAGACTGTTGCAGTAGCACCTGCCATATTAAGAGTGTTACTATGAGTGGTACATACCACTGGGTATAGACTGGTACAGCAGCTCCTGCCATAGTAAGAGTGTCACTACGAGTGGTACATACCACTGGGTAAAGACTGGTGCTGTAGCACCTGCCATAGAAAAAGTGTTACTACTAGTGGTACATACCATTGGGTATAGACTGGTGCAGCAGCACCTGCTGTAGTAAGAGTGTTGCTTCAAGTAGTACATACCACTGGGTGTAGACTGGTGCAATAGCACCTGCCATAGTAAGAGTGTTACTACGAGTTGTACATACCACTGTGTACAGACTGGTGCCAAAGCACCTGCCATAGTAAGAGTGTTACTAAGAGTGGTACATACCAGTGGGTATAGACTGATGCAGTAGCAACTGCCATAGTAAGAGTGTTACTATGAGTGGTACAAACCACTGAGTATAGACTGGTGCAGTAGCACCTGCCATAGGAAGAGTGTTACAATGAGTGGTACATACCACTGGGTATAGACTGGTGCAATAGCATCTGCCATAGTAAGAGTTTTACTAAAATGGTGTATAACACTGGGTATAGACTGGTGCAGTAGCACCTGCCATAGTGAGAGTGTTTCTATGACTGATACGTACTACTGGGTATTGACTGGTGCATTAGCACCTGCCATATTAAGAGTGTTACTACGAGTGGTACATACCACTGTGTATAGACTAATGCAATAGCACCTGCCATAGTAAGAGCTTTACTACGAGTGGTACATACCACTGTGTATAGACTGATGCAGTAGCAACTGACATAGTAAGAGTGTTACTACGAGTGGTACATACCACTGAGTATAGACTGGTGCAGTAGCACCTGCCATAGTAAGAGTGTTACTATGAGTGTTACATACCACTGGGTATAGACTGCTGCCATAGCACCTGCCATAGTAAGAGTGTTACAATGAGTGGTACATACCACTGGATATTGACTGGTGCAGTAGCACCTGCCATAGTAAGTGTGTTATTACTACTGATACATACCACTGGGTATAGACTGGTGCCGTAGCAGCTGCCATAGTAAGAGTGTTATTATGAGTGGTACATAACACTGGATATAGACTGGTGCAGGAGCACCTGCCATAGTAAGAGTGTTACTACCAGTGGGACACAGCATTAGGTATAAACTGGTGAAATAGCACCTGCCATAGTAAGAGGGTTACTACGAGTGGTACATACCACAGTGTATAGACTGGTGCAATAGCCCCTGCCATAGTAAGAGTGTAACTATGAGTGGCACATAACACTGGGTATAGACTAGTGCAATACCACCTGCCATGGTAAGAGTGTTACTACAAGTGGTACATTCCACTGGGAATAGACTGGTGCAATAGCACCTGCCATAGTAAAAGTGTTACCATGAGTCATACATTGCACTGGGTATAGACTGGTGCAATAGCACCTGCCATGGTAAGAGTGTTACTACAAGTGGTACATTCCACTGGGAATAGACTGGTGCAATAGCACCTGCCATAGTAAGAGTTGTACTATGAGTGGTGTATACCACTAGGTATAGACTAGTGCCATAGCAGCTGCCATAGTAAGAGTGTTAATATGAGTGGTACATACCACTGGGTATAGACTGGTGCAGCAGCACCTGCCATAGTAAGAGTGTTACTAGGAGTGATACATACCACTGGGTATAGACTGGTGCAGTAGTACCTGCCATAGTAAAAGTGTTACCATGAGTCATACATTGCACTGGGTATAGACTGGTGCAGTAGCACCTGCCATTGTAAGAGTGTTACTACGAGGTACATACCACTGTGTATAGACTGGTGCAGTAGCACCTGCCATAGTAAGAGTGTTACTATGAGTGGTAAATACCACTGGGTATAGACTGGTGCAGTAGCACCTGCCGTAGTAAGAGTGTTACTATGAGTGGTAAATACCACTGGGTATAGACTGGTGCAGTAGCACCTGCCATTATAAGAGTGTTACTATGAGTGGTACATACCACTGTGAATAGACTGTTGCAGTAGCACCTGCCATATTAAGAGTGTTACTATGAGTGGTACATACCACTGGGTATAGACTGGTACAGCAGCTCCTGCCATAATAAGAGTGTCACTACGAGTGGTACATACCACTGGGTAAAGACTGGTGCTGTAGCACCTGCCATAGAAAAAGTGTTACTACTAGTGGTACATACCATTGGGTATAGACTGGTGCAGCAGCACCTGCTGTAGTAAGAGTGTTGCTTCAAGTAGTACATACCAATGGGAGTAGACTGGTGCAATAGCACCTGCCATAGTAAGAGTGTTACTACGAGTTGTACATACCACTGTGTACAGACTGGTGCCAAAGCACCTGCCATAGTAAGAGTGTTACTAAGAGTGGTACATACCAGTGGGTATAGACTGATGCAGTAGCAACTGCCATAGTAAGAGTGTTACTACGAGTGGTACATACCACTGAGTATAGACTAGTGCAGTAGCACCTGCCATAGGAAGAGTGTTACAATGAGTGGTACATACCACTGGGTATAGGCTGGTGCAATAGCATCTGCCATAGTAAGAGTTTTACTAAAATGGTGTATAACACTGGATATAGACTGGTGCAGTAGCACCTGCCATAGTGAGAGTGTTTCTATGACTGATACGTACTACTGGGTATTGACTGGTGCAGTAGCACCTGCCATATTAAGAGTGTTACTACGAGTGGTACATACCACTGTGTATAGACTAATGCAATAGCACCTGCCATAGTAAGAGCTTTACTACGAGTGGTACATACCACTGTGTATAGACTGATGCAGTAGCAACTGACATAGTAAGAGTGTTACTACGAGTGGTACATACCACTGAGTATAGACTGGTGCAGTAGCACCTGCCATAGTAAGAGTGTTACTATGAGTGTTACATACCACTGGGTATAGACTGCTGCCATAGCACCTGCCATAGTAAGAGTGTTACAATGAGTGGTACATACCACTGGGTATTGACTGGTGCAGTAGCACCTGCCATAGTAAGTGTGTTATTACTACTGATACATACCACTGGGTATAGACTGGTGCCGTAGCAGCTGCCATAGCAAGAGTGTTATTATGAGTGGTACATAACACTGGATATAGATTGGTGCAGGACGACCTGCCATAGTAAGAGTGTTACTACAAGTGGAACACAGCATTAGGTATAAACTGGTGAAATAGCACCTGCCATAGTAAGAGGGTTACTACGAGTGGTACATACCACAGTGTATAGACTGGTGCAGTAGCCCCTGCCATAGTAAGAGTGTAACTATGAGTGGTACATTCCACTGGGTATAGACTGCTGCAACAGCACCTGCCATAGTAAGAGTTGTACTACGAGTGGTATATACCACTAGGTATAGACTAGTGCCATAGCAGCTGCCATAGTAACAGTGTTAATATGAGTGGTACATACCACTGGGTATAGACTGGTGCAGCAGCACCTGCCATAGTAAGAGTGTTACTAGGAGTGGTACATACCACTGGGTATAGACTGGTGCAGTAGCACCTGCCATAGTAAAAGTGTTACCATGAGTCACACATTGCACTGGGTATAGACTGGTGCAATAGCACCTGCCATGGTAAGAGTGTTACTACAAGTGGTACATTCCACTGGGTATAGACTGGTGCAATAGCACCTGCCATAGTAAGAGTTGTACTACGAGTGGTATATACCACTAGGTATAGACTAGTGCCATAGCAGCTGCCATAGTAAGAGTGTTAATATGAGTGGTACATACCACTGGGTATAGACTGGTGCAGCAGCACCTGCCATAGTAAGAGTGTTACTAGGAGTGATACATACCACTGGGTATAGACTGGTGCAGTAGCACCTGCCATAGTAAAAGTGAGACCATGAGTCATACATTGCACTGAGTATAGACTGGTGCAGTAGCACCTGCCATTGTAAGAGTGTTACTATGAGAGGTACATACCACTGTGTATAGACTGGTGCAGTAGCACCTGCCGTAGTAAGAGTGTTACTATGAGTGGTAAATACCACTGGGTATAGACTGGTGCAGTAGCAACTGCCATTATAAGAGTGTTACTATGAGTGGTACATACCACTGGGTATAGACTGGTACAGCAGCTCCTGCCATAGTAAGAGTGTCACTACGAGTGGTACATACCACTGGGTAAAGATTGGTGTTGTAGCACCTGCCATAGAAAAAGTGTTACTACGAGTGGTACATACCATTGGGTATAGACTGTTGCAGCGGCACCTGCTGTAGTAAGAGTGTTGCTACAAGTAGTACATTCCACTGGGTGTAGACTGGTGCAATAGCACCTGCCATAGTAAGAGTGTTACTACAAATTGTACATACCACTGTGTACAGACTGGTGCCAAAGCACCTGCCATAGTAAGAGTGTTACTAAGAGTGGTACATACCACTGGGTATAGAGTAATGCAATACCACCTGCCAGAGTAAGAGCTTTACTATGAGTGGTACATACCACTGTGTATAGACTGATGCAGCAGCAACTGCCATAGTAAGAGTCTTACTACGAGTGGTACATACCACTGAGTTACAATGAGTGGTATATACCACTGGGTATAAACTGGTGCAATAGCACCTGCCATAGTAAGAGCATTACTACTAGTGGTACATACCACTGTGGATAGACTAATTCAGTAGCACCTGCCATAGTAAGAGTTTTACTACAGTGGTACATACCAATGGGTATAGACTGGTGCAGTAGCACCTGCCTGGTACATACCTATAGACTGGTGCGTAGCACCTGCGTACATTAGCACTGCAGAGACTTTGCAATAGCACCTGCCATAGTTAGAGAGTTACTATGAGTGGTACATACCACTGTGTATGGACTGATGCAGTAGCACCTGCCATAGTAAGAGTGTTACTATGAGTGGTACATACCACTGGGTATAGACTGGTGCACTAACACCTGCCATAGTAAGAGTGCTACTATGAGTGGTACGTACCACTGGGTATAGACAGCTGCAGTAGCACCTGCCTTAGTAAGAGTTTTACAGTGAGTGGTAAGTACCACTGGGTAGAGAATGATGCAATAGCACCTGCCATTGTAAGAGTGTTACTATGAGTGGTACATACCACTGTGTATAGACTGCTGCAGAAGCACCTGCCATAGTAAGAGTGTGACTATGAGTGGTACATACCACTGGGTATAGACTGGTGCAGTAGCACCTGCCATTGCAAGATTGTTACTATGAGTGGTACATACCAATGTGTATAGACTGGTGCTGTAGCACCTGCCATAGAAAGAGTGTTACTATGAGTGGTACATACCATTGGGTATAGACTGGTGCAGCAGCACCTGCCATAGTAAGAGTGTCGCTACGAGTGGTACATACCACTGGGTATAGACTGGTACAGTAGCACCTGCCATAGTAAGGGTGTTACTATGAGTGGTATATGCCACTGTGTACAGACTGGTGCCAAAGCACCTGCCATAGTAAGAGCGTTACTACGAGTGGTACATACCACTGGGTGTAGACTAATGCAACAGCACCTGCCATAGTACGAGCATTTCTACGAGTGGTACATACCACTGTGTATAGACTGATGTAGTAGAAACTGCCATAGTAAGAGTGTTACTACAAGTGGTACATACCACTGAGTATAGACTGATGCATTAGCACCTGCCATAGTAAGAGTGTTACTACGAGTGGTACATACCACTGGGTATAGACTGCTGCTGTAGCACCTGCCGTAGTAAGAGTGTTACAATGAGTGGTACATTCCACTGGGTATAGACTGGTGCAATAGCACCTGCCATAGTAAGAGTTTTACTACGAGTGGTATATACCACTAGGTATAGACTAGTGCCATAGCAGCTGCCATAGTAAGAGTGTTAATATGAGTGGTACATACCACTGGGTATAGACTGGTGCAGCAGCACCTGCCATAGTAAAAGTGTTACTAGGAGTGATACATACCACTGGGTATAGACTGGTGCAGTAGCACCTGCCATTGTAAGAGTGTTACTATGAGAGGTACATACCACTGTGTATAGACTGGTGCAGTAGCACCTGCCGTAGTAAGAGTGTTACTATGAGTGGCAAATACCACTGGGTATAGACTGGTGCAGTAGCAACTGCCATTATAAGAGTGTTACTATGAGTGATACATACCACTGGGTATAGACTGGTACAGCAGCTCCTGCCATAGTAAGAGTGTCACTACGAGTGGTACATACCACTGGGTAAAGATTGGTGTTGTAGCACCTGCCATAGAAAAAGTGTTACTACGAGTGGTACATACCATTGGGTATAGACTGTTGCAGCGGCACCTGCTGTAGTAAGAGTGTTGCTACAAGTAGTACATACCACTGGGTGTAGACTGGTACAATAGCACCTGCCATAGTAAGAGTGTTACTACGAATTGTACATACCACTGTGTACAGACTGGTGCCAAAGCACCTGCCATAGTAAGACTGTTACTAAGAGTGGTACATACCACTGGGTATAGAGTAATGCAATAGCACCTGCCAGAGTAAGAGCTTTACTATGAGTGGTACATACCACTGTGTATAGACTGATGCAGTAGCAACTGCCATAGTAAGAGTCTTACTACGAGTGGTACATACCACTGAGTATAGACTGGTGCAGTAGCACCTGCCATAGGAAGAGTGTTACAATGAGTGGTATATACCACTGGGTATAAACTGGTGCAATAGCACCTGCCATAGTAAGAGCGTTACTACTAGTGGTACATACCACTGTGGATAGACTAATTCAGTAGCACCTGCCATAGTAAGAGTTTTACTACAGTGGTACATACCAATGGGTATAGACTGGTGCAGTAGCACCTGCCTTAGTTAGAGAGTTACGACAAGTGGTACATACCACTGTGTATAGACTGGTGCAGTAGCACCTGCCATAGTAAGAGTGTTATTACGACTGATACATACCACTGGGTATAGACTGGTGCCGTAGCACCTGCCATAGTAAAAGTGTTACTACGAGTGGTACATAGCACTGGGTAGAGACTTTTGCAATAGCACCTGCCATAGTTAGAGAGTTACTACGAGTGGTACATACCACTGTGTATGGACTGATGCAGTAGCACCTGCCATAGTAAGAGTGTTACTATGAGTGGTACATACCACTGGGTATAGACTGGTGCACTAACACCTGCCATAGTAAGAGTGCTACTATGAGTGGTACGTACCACTGGGTATAGACAGCTGCAGTAGCACCTGCCTTAGTAAGAGTTTTACAGTGAGTGGTAAGTACCACTGGGTAGAGAATGATGCAATAGCACCTGCCATTGTAAGAGTGTAACTATGAGTGGTACATACCACTGTGTATAGACTGCTGCAGAAGCACCTGCCATAGTAAGAGTGTGACTATGAGTGGTACATACCACTGGGTATAGACTGGTGCAGTAGCACCTGCCATTGCAAGATTGTTACTATGAGTGGTACATACCAATGTGTATAGACTGGTGCTGTAGCACCTGCCATAGAAAGAGTGTTACTACGAGTGGTACATACCATTGGGTATAGACTGGTGCAGCAGCACCTGCCATAGTAAGAGTGTCGCTACGAGTGGTACATACCACTGGGTATAGACTGGTACAGTAGCACCTGCCATAGTAAGGGTGTTACTATGAGTGGTATATGCCACTGTGTACAGACTGGTGCCAAAGCACCTGCAATAGTAAGAGCGTTACTACGAGTGGTACATACCACTGGGTGTAGACTAATGCAATAGCACCTGCCATAGTACGAGCATTACTACGAGTGGTACATACCACTGTGTATAGACTGATGTAGTAGAAACTGCCATAGTAAGAGTGTTACTACAAGTGGTACATACCACTGAGTATAGACTGATGCATTAGCACCTGCCATAGTAAGAGTGTTACTACGAGTGGTACATACCACTGGGTATAGACTGCTGCTGTAGCACCTGCCGTAGTAAGAGTGTTACAATGAGTGGTACATTCCACTGGGTATAGACTGGTGCAATAGCACCTGCCATAGTAAGAGTTTTACTACCAGTGGTATATACACAGGTATAGACTGGTGCCATAGCAGCTGCCATAGTAAGAGTGTTAATATGGAGTGGTACATACCACTGGTATAGACTGGTGCAGCAGCACCTGCCATAGTAAGAGTGTTACTGTGAGTGGTACATACCACTGGGTATAAACTGGTGCAATATCACCTGTCATAATAAAAGTGTTACTATGAGTGGTACATACCACTGGGTATAGACTGGTGCAGTACAACCTACCATAGTAAGAGTGTCACTATGAGTGGTATATACCACTGGGTATAGACGTGAGCAATACCACCTGCCATAGTAAGAGTGTTACTACGAGTGTTACATACCACTGGGTATAGACTGGTGCCGTAGTACCTGCCATAGTAAGAGTGTTACTATGAGTGGTAAATACCACTGGGTATAGACTGGTGCCGTAGCACCTGCCATAGTAAGAGTGTTACTATGAGTGGTACTTACCACTGGGTATAGACTGGTGCAGAAGCACCTGCTATAGTAAGAGTGTTAATATGAGTGGTACATACCACTGGGTATAGACTGGTGCAGTAGCACCTGCCATAGTAAGAGTGTTACTACTAGTCGTACATACCACTGGGTATAGACTGGTGCAATAGCACCTGTCATAGTAAGAGCGTTACTACGAGTGGTACATACCACTGTGTTTAGACTGATGCAGTAGGACCTGCCGTAATAAGAGTGTTACTACGAGTGGTACATACCACTGGGTATAGACTGGTGCAATAGCCCCTGCCTTAGTAAGAGTGTTACTATGAGTGTTACATACCACTGGGTTTAGACTGGTGCAGTAGCAACTGCCATAGTAATACATACCACTGGGTATAGACTGGTGCAGTGGGCTATAGTAAGAGAGCCAAGTACTACTAATGGTACATACCACTGGGTATAGACTGGTGCCGTAGCACCTGCCATAGTAAGAGTGTTACTATGAGTGGTACATACCACTGGGTATAGACTGGTGCAGTAGCACCTGCCATAGTAAGAGTGTTACTATGAGTGGTACATACCACTGGGTATAGACTGGTGCAATAGCACCTGCCATAGTAAGAGTGTTACTACGAGTGGTACATACCACTGGGTATAGACTGGTGCAGTAGCACCTGCCATAGTAAGAGTGTTACTACGAGTGGTACATACCACTGGGTATAGACTGGTGCAATAGCACCTGGCATAGTAAGAGTGTTACTACGAGTGGTACATACCACTGGGTATAGACTGGTGCAGTAGCACCTGCCATAGTAAGCGTGTTACACTGAGTGGTACATACCACTGGGTATAGACTGGTGCAATAGCACCTGCCATAGTAAGAGTGTTACTATGAGTGGTACATACCAATGTGTAAAGACTGCTGGCGTAACACCTGCCATGGTAATAGTGTTACTACGATTGGTATATACCACTGGGTATAAACTGGTGCAATAGCACCTGCCATAGTAAGAGTGCTACTACGAGTGGTACATACCACTGTCTATAGACTAATTCAGTAACACCTGCCATAGTAAGAGTGTTACTATGAGTGGTACATACCACTGGGTATAGACTGGTGCAGTAGCGCATGCCTTGGTAAGACTGTTATTACGAGGGGTACATACCACTGGGTATTGACTGTTGCCATAGCACCTGCCATAGTAAGAGTGTTACTGTGAGTTGTACATACCACTGGGTATGGACCGGTTCAATAGCCCCACCATAGTAAGAGTTTATAACGAGTGGTACATACCACTGTGTATAGACTGGTGCAGTAGCACCTGGCATAGTAAGAGTGTTATTATGACTGATACATACCACTGGGTATAGACTGGTGCCGTAGCACCTACCATAGTAAGAGTGTTACTACGAGTGGTACATACCACTGGGTAGAGACTGTTGCAATAGCACCTGCGATAGTAAGAGAGTTACTACGAGTGGTACATACCACTGTGTATAGACTGATGCAGTAGCACCTGCCATAGTAAGAGTGTTTCTATGACAGGTACATACCACTGGGTATAGACTGCTGCCGTAGCACCTGCCATAGTAAGAGTGTTACTATGAGTGGTACATAACACTTGGTATAGACTGGTGCAATAGCACCTGCCACAGTAAGAGTGTTACTATGAGTGCTACATACTACTGGGTATAGACTTGTGCAGTAGTACCTGCCATAGTAAGAGTGTTACTACAACTGATACATACCACTGGGTTTAGACTGGTGCTGTACCACCTGCCATAGTAAGAGTGTTACTATGAGTGGTACATACCACTGGGTACAGACTGGTGCAGTAGCACCTGCCATAATAAGAGCGTTACTATGAGTGGTACATACCAATGTGCAAAGACTACTGGCGTAGCACCTGCCATAGTAATAGTGTTACTACGAGTGGTATATACCACTGGGTATAAACTGGTGCAGTAGCACCTGCCATAGTAAGAGCGCTATTATGAGTGGTACATACCACTGTCTATAGACTAATTCAGTAGCACCTACCATAGTAAGAGTGTTACTATGAGTGGTACATACCACAGGGTATAGACCGGTTCAATAGCACCTGCCATAGTAAGAGTTTATAACGAGTGGTACATACCACTGTGTATAGACTGGTGCAGTAACACCTGGCATAGTAAGAGTAGCACCTGGCATAGTAAGAGTGTTATTACGACTGATACATACCACTGGGTAGAGACTGTTGCAATAGCACCTGCGATAGTAAGAGAGTTACTACGAGTGGTACAAACCACTGTGTATAGACTGATGCAGTAGCACCTGCCATATTAAGAGTGTTACTACGAGTGGTACATTCCACTGGGTATAGACTGGTGCAATAGCCCCTGCCATAGTAAGAGTTGTACTACGAGTGGTACATACCACTAGGTATAGACTAGTGCCATAGCACCTGCCATAGTAATAGTGTTACTACGAGTGGTACATTCCACTGGGTATAGGCTGGTGTCGTAGCACCTGCCATAGTAAGAGTGTTACTACGAGTGTTACATTCCACTGGGTGTAGACTGGTGCAGTAGCACCTGCCATTGTAAGAGTATTGCTATGAGTGGTACATACCACTGTGTATAGACTTGTGGTGTAGCACCTGCCATAGTAAGAGTGTTACTATGAGTGGTAGATACCACTGGGTGTAGACTCTTGCAGTAGCACCTGCCATAGTAAGAGTGTCAAAACGAGTGGTACATATCACTGGATATATATTGGTGCGGTAGCACCTGCCATAGAAAGAGTGTTACTACGAGTGGTCATACCATTGGTTATAGACTCCTGCCATAGCACCTGCCATAGTAAGAGTGTTACAATGAGAGGTACATACCACTGGGTATAGACTGGTGCAATAGCATCTGCCATAGTAAGAGTTTTACTATGAGTGGTACATACCATTGGGTATAGACTGGTGCAGTAGCACCTGCCACAGTGAGAGTGTTACTACAACTGATAGATACCACTGGGTATAGACAGGTGCCATAGCACCTGCCATAGTAAGAGTGCTACTACAGGTGGTACATAACACTTGGTATAGACTGGTGCAATAGCACCTGCCATAGTAAGACTATTAGTACGATTGGTACATACCATTGTGTGTAGACCAGTGCCGTAGCACCTGCAATAGTAAGAGTGTTACTATGAGTGGTATATACCACTGGGTACAAACATGTGCAGTGGCACCTGCCATAGTAAGAGCGTTACTATGAGTGGTACATACCATTGTGTATAGACTGATGCAGTAGCACCTGCCATTGTAAGAGTGTTAGTACGAGTGGTACATACAACTGGGTATAGACTTGTGCAGTAGTACCTGCCATAGTAAGAGTGTTACCACGACTGACACATACCACTGGGTATAGACTGGGGATGTAGCACCTGCCATAGTAAGAGTGTTACTACAACTGATACATACCACTGGGTTTAGACTGGTGCCGTACCACCTGCCATAGTAAGAGTGTTACTGTGAGTGGTACATACCACTGGGTATAGACTGGTGCAATAGCACCTGCCATAGTAAGAGCGTTACTACGAGTTGTACATACCATTGTGTATAGACTACTGGCGTAGCACCTGCCATAGTAAGAATGTTACTACGAGTGGTATATACCACTGGGTATAAACTGGTGCAGTAGCACCTGCCATAGTAAGAGCGTTACTACTAGTGGTACATACCACTGTGGATAGACAAATTCAGTAGCACCTGCCATAGGAAGAGTTTTACTACAGTGGTACATACCACTGGGAATATACTGGTGCAGTAGCACCTGCCATAGTTAGAGAGTTACTACGAGTGGTACATACCACTGTGTATAGACTGGTGCAGTAGCACCTGCCATAGTAAGAGTGTTATTATGACTGATACATACCACTGGCTATAGACTGGTGCCTTAGCACCTGCCATAGTAAGAGTGTTACTACGAGTGGTACATAGCACTGGGTAGAGACTGTTGCAATAGCACCTGCCATAGTTAGAGAGTTACTACGAGTGGTACATACCACTGTGTATGGACTGATGCAGTAGCACCTGCCATAGTAAGAGTGTTACTACGAGTGGTACATACCACTAGGTATAGACTGGTGCACTAGCACCTGCCATAGTAAGAGTGCTACTATGAGTGGTACATACCACTGGGTATAGACAGCTGCAGTAGCACCTGCCATAGTAAGAGTTTTACAGTGAGTGGTAGGTACCACTGGGTAGAGACTGATGCAATAGCACCTGCCATTGTAAGAGTGTTACTATGAGTGGTACATACCACTGTGTATAGACTGGTGCAGAAGCACCTGCCATAGTAAGAGTGTTACTATGAGTGGTACATACCACTGGGTATAGACTGGTGCAGTAGCACCTGCCATTGTAAGATTGTTACTATGAGTGGTACATACCACTGTGTATAGACTGGTGCAGTAGCACCTGCCATAGTAAGAGTGTTACTATGAGTGGTACATACCACTGGGTATAGACTGATGCAGCAGCACCTGCCATAGTAAGAGTATCACTACGAGTGGTACATACCACTGGGTATAGACTGGTGCCAAAGCACCTGCCATAGTAAGAGCGTTACTACGAGTGGTACATACCACTGGGTATAGACTAATACAATAGCACCTGCCATAGTACGAGCATTACTACCAGTGGTACATACCACTGTGTATAGACTGATGCAGTAGAAACTGCCATAGTAAGAGTGTTACTACAAGTGGTACATACCACTGAGTATAGACTGATGCATTAGCACCTGCCATAGTAAGAGTGTTACTACGAGTGGTACATACCACTGGGTATAGACTGCTGCTGTAGCACCTGCCGTAGTAAGAGTGTTACAATGAGTGGTACATACCACTGGGTATGGACTGGTGCAGTAGCATCTGCCATAGTAAGAGTTTTACTACGAATGGTACATAACACTGGGTATAGACTGGTGCAGTAGCACCTGCCATAGTGAGAGTGTTACTATGACTGATTCATTCCACTGGCTATTGACTGGTGCCGTAGCACCTGCCATAGTAAAAGCGTTACTATGAGTGGTACATACCACTGTGTATAGACTGATGCAGTAGCAACTGCCATAGTAAGATTGTTACTATGGGTGGTACATACCACTAGGTATAGACTGGTGCAGTAGCACCTGCCATAGTAAGAGTGTTACTGCGACTTGTACATACCAATGGGTATAGACTGGTACAATAGCCCCTTCATTAGTAAGAGTGTTACTATGAGTGGTACATACCACTGGGTATAGACTGGTGCAATAGCACCTGCCATAGTAAGAGTGTTACTATGAATGGTACATTCCACTCGGTATAGACTGGTGCAATAGCACCTGCCATAGTAAGAGTGGCATTATGTGTGGTATATACCACTGGGTATAGACTAGTGCCATAGCACCTGCCATAGTAAGAGTGTTACTATGAGTGGCACATACCACAGGGTATAGACTGGTGCAGTAGCACCTGCCATAGTAAGAGTGTTATTATGAATGGTACATACCACTGGGTATAGACTGATGCCGTAGCACCTGCCATAGTAAGAGTGTTACTACGAGTGGTACATACCACTGGGTATAGACTGGTGCAATAGCACTTGCCATAATAAGAGGGTTCTACGAGTGGTACATACAACTGTGTACAGACTGGTGCCATAGCACCTGCCATAGTAAGAGTGTTACTACAAGTGGTACATACCACTGGGAATAAACTGGTGCAATAGCACCTGCCATAGTAAGAGCGTTACTACGAGTGTTACATACCACTGTGTATAGACTGATGCAGTAGGATCTGCCATTGTAAGAGTGTTACTACGAGTGCTACATACTACTGGGTATAGACTTGTGCAGTAGTACCTGCCATAGTAAGAGTGTTACTACGACTGATACATACCATTGGGTATAGACCTGTCCAGTAGGCTCTGCCATTGTAAGAGTGTTACTACGAGTGCTACATACTACTGGGTATAGACTTGTGCAGTAGTACCTGCCATACTAAGAGTGTTTCTATGACAGGTACATACCACTGGGTATAGACTGCTGCCGTAGCACCTGCCATAGTAAGAGTGTTACTATGAGTGGTACATAACACTTGGTATAGACTGGTGCAATAGCACCTGCCACAGTAAGAATGTTACTATGAGTGCTACATACTACTGGGTATAGACTTGTGCAGTAGTACCTGCCATAGTAAGAGTGTTACTACGACTGATACATACCACTGGGTATAGACTGGGGACGTAGCACCTGCCATAGTAAGAGTGCTACTACAACTGATACATACCACTGGGTTTAGACTGGTGCTGTACCACCTGCCATAGTAAGCGTGTTACTCTGAGTGGTACATACCACTGGGTATAGACTGGTGCAATAGCACCTGCCATAGTAAGAGCGTTACTATGAGTGGTACATACCAATGTGTAAAGACTGCTGGCGTAGCACCTGCCATGGTAATAGTGTTACTACGAGTGGTATATACCACTGGGTATAAACTGGTGCAATAGCACCTGCCATAGTAAGAGCGCTACTACGAGTGGTACATACCACTGTCTATAGACTAATTCATTAGCACCTGCCATAGTAAGAGTGTTACTATGAGTGGTACATACCACTGGGTATAGACTGGTGCAGTAGCACCTGCCTTGGTAAGACTGTTATTACGAGGGGTACATACCACTGGGTATTGACTGTTGCCATAGCACCTTCCATAGTAAGAGTGTTACTATGAGTGTTACATACCACTGGGTATGGACCGGTTCAATAACACCCACCATAGTAAGAGTTTATAACGAGTGGTATATACCACTGTGAATAGACTGGTGCAGTAGCACCTGGCATAGTAAGAGTAGCACCTGGCATAGTAAGAGTGTTATTATGACTGATACATACCACTGGGTATAGACTGGTGCCGTAGCACCTGCCATAGTAAGAGTGTTACTACGAGTGGTACATACCATTGGGTAGAGACTGTTGCAATAGCACCTGCGATAGTAAGAGAGTTACTACGAGTGATACATACCACTGTGTATAGACAGGTGCCATAGCACCTGCCATAGTAAGAGTGCTACTACAGGTGGTACATAACACTTGGTATAGACTGGTGCAATAGCACCTGCCATAATAAGAGCATTACTATGAGTGGTACATACCATTGGGTATAGACTGGTGCAGTAGCACCTGCCATAGTGAGAGTGTTACTACAACTGATACATACCACTGGGTATAGACAGGTGCCATAGCACCTGCCATAGTAAGAGTGCTACTACAGGTGGTACATAACACTTGGTATAGACTGGTGCAATAGCACCTGCCATAGTAAGACCATTACTACGATTGGTACATACCATTGTGTGTAGACTGGTGCCATAGCACCTGCAATAGTAATAGTGTAAGTACGAGTGGTATATACCACTGGGTATAAACTGGTGCAATAGCACCTGCCATAGTAAGAGCGCTATTACGAGTGGTACATACCACTGTCTATAGACTAATTCAGTAGCATCTGCCATAGTAAGAGTGTTACTATGAGTGGTACATACCACTGGGTATAGACTGGTGCAATAGCATCTGCCATAGTAGGAGTTTTACTATGAGTGGTACATACCATTGGGTATAGACTGGTGCAGTAGCACCTGCCATAGTGAGAGTGTTACTACAACTGATACATACCACTGAGTATAGACAGGTGCCATAGCACCTGCCATAATAAGAGTGCTACTACAGGTGGTACATAACACTTGGTATAGACTGGTGCAATAGCACCTGCCATAGTAAGACCATTACTACGATTGGTACATACCATTGTGTGTAGACTGGTGCCATAGCACCTGCAATAGTAAGAGTGTTACTATGAGTGGTATATACCACTGGGTACAAACATGTGCAATAGCACCTGCCATAGTAAGAGCGTTACTATGAGTGGTACATACCATTGTGTATAGACTGATGCAGTAGCACCTGCCATTGTAAGAGTGTTAGTATGAGAGGTACATACCTCTGGGTATAGACTGGTGCTGTAGCACCTGCCATAGTAAGAGTGTTACTATGAGTGGTAAATACCACTGGGTATAGACTAGTGCAATAGCACCTGCCATAGTAACAGTTTTACTACAAGTAGTACATACCACTGGGTACAGACTGTTGCAGTAGCGCCTGCCATAGTAAGAGTTTTAGTACGACTGATACATACCACTGGGTATAGACCGGTGCAATAGCACCTGCCATAAAAAGAGTGTTACTACGAGTGGTACATACCACTGGGTATAGGCTGCTGCAGTAGCACCTGCCATAGTAAGACTGCTACTATGAGTGATACATACCACTGGGTATAGACTGGTGCAGTAGCACCTGCATTAGTAAGACTGTTACTACGAGTGGTACATACCACTGCGTATAGACTGCTGCTGTAGCACCTGCCATAGTAAAAGTGTTACTATGAGTGGTAAATACCACTGGGTATTGACTGGTGCAATAGCACCTGCCATAGTAAGAGTTTTACTACAAGTAGTACATACCACTGGGTACAGACTGGTGCAGTAGCACCTGCCATAGTAAGAGTGTTGCTACGACTGATAGATACCACTGGGTATAGATTGGTGCAATAGCACCTGCCATAGAAAGAGTGTTACTACGAGTGGTACATACCACTGGGTATAGGCTGGTGCAATAGCACCTGCCATAGTAAGACTGCTACTATGAGTGGTACATACCACTGGGGATAGATTGATGTAATACCACTTGCCATAGAAAGAGTGTTCTACGAGTGGTACATTCCACTGTCTATAGACTAATTCAGTAGCACCTGCCATAGTAAGAGTGTTGCTACAAGTGGTGCATACCACTGGGTATAAACTGGTGCAATAGCACCTGCCATAGTAACAGCATTACTACTAGTGGTACATACCGCTGTGTATAGACTGATGCATTAGGACCTGCCATAGTAAGAGTTTTACTAGATTGGTACATACCACAGGGTTTAGACTGGTGCAGTAGCACCTGCCATAGTAAGAGTGTTTCTATGAGTAGTATATACCACTGGGTATAGACTGCTGCCTTAGCACCTGCCATAGTGTTAATCTGAGTGGTGCATGCCACTTGGTATAGACTAGTGAATTGCACCTGCCTCAATAAGAGTTTTACTACGAGTGGTACATACCAGTGGGTATAGACTGGTGCAGTAGCACTTACCATAGAGTTTTACAATGACTAATACATTCCACTGGGTATAGACTGGTGACGTAGCACCTGCCATAGTAAGAGTGTTATTACGACTGGTACATACCACTGGGTATAGACTGGTGCCATAGCATCTGCCATAGTAAGAGTGTTACTACGAGTGGTAAATACCACTGGGTATAGACTGGTGCAATAGGACCTTCCATAATAAGAGTGTTACTATGAGTGGTACATACCATTGCGTATAGACTCGTGCCATAGCATCTGCCATAGTGAGAGTGTTACTACGAGTGGTATATACCACTGGGTATGGACTGGTGCAGTACCACCTGCCTTAGTAAGACTGTTACTACAAGTGGTCCATACCACTGGGTAAAGACTGCTCCCGTAGCACCTTCCGTAGCAACAGTGTTACTATGAGTGGCACATGCCACTGGGTATAGACTGGTGCAATAGCACCTGCCACAGTTTTTTTGCGAGTGGCAAATACCACAGTGTATACACCGGTGCAGTACCACCTGCCATAGTAAGAGTGTTATTACAACTGATACATACCACTGGGTATAGACTGGTGGCGTAGTACCTGCCATAGTAAGAGTGTTACTATGAGTGGTTCATACCACTGGGTATAGACTGTTACAATAGCACCTGCCATATTAAGAGCGTTACTACTAGTGGTACATACCACTGTGTATAGACTGATGCTGTAGCACGTGCCATCGTAAGAGTGTTACTACAAGTGGTACATACCACTGGGTATAGACTGGTGCAGTAGCACCTGCCATAGTAAGAGTGTTACTATGAGTCGTATATACCACTGGGTATAGACCGGTGCAGTAGCGACTGCCACAGTAAGAGTGTTACTGCGAGTGGTACATACCACTGGGTATAGACTGGTGCAATAGCCCCTGCCATAGTAAGAGTGTTACTATGAGTGGTACATCCCACTGGGTATAGACTGTTGCAATACACCTGTCATAGTAAGAGTGTTACTATGAGTGGTACCTTCCACTGGGTATTGAAAGGTGCAATAGCACCTGCCATAGTAAAAGTGGTACTACGAGTGGTACATACCACTGGGTATGAACTAGTGCCATAGCACCTGCCACAGTAAGAGTGTTACTACGAGTGGTACATACCACTGGGTATAGGCTGGTGCAGTAGCACCTGCCATAGTAAAAGTGTTACTCCGAGTGGTACATACAACTGGGTATAGACTGGTGCCGTAGCACCTGCCATAGTAAGAGTGTTACTATGAGTGATACATACCACTGGGTAAAGACTGGTGCAGTAGCACCTGCCATAATAAGAGTGTCACTATGAGTGGTACATACCATTGGGTATAAACTGGTGCGGCAGCACCTGCCATAGTAAGAGTGTTACTACGAGTGGTACATACCACTTGGTATAGACTGGTGCAGTAGCACATGTCATAGTAAGAGTGTCGGTACGAGTGGTACATACCACTGGGTAAAGACTGGTGCAGTAGAACCTGCCACAGTAAGAGTGTTACTACAAGTGGTACATATCAATGTGTATAGACTGGCACTGTAGCACCTGCTATAGTAAGAGTGTTACTATGAGTGGTACATACCACTGTGTATAGACTGGTGCAATAGCACCTGCCATAGTAAGAGCGTTGATATGAGTGGTACATACCACTGTGTATGGACTGATGCAGTAGCACCTGCCATAGTAAGAGTGTTACTACGAGTGGTACGTACCACTGGGTATAGACTGGTGCACTAACACCTGACTTAGTAAGAGTGCTACTACGAGTGGTACATACCACTTTGTATAGACAGCTGCAGTAGCAACTGCCATAGTAAGAGTTTTACAGTGAGTGGTAAGTACCACCTGGTATAGACTGGTGCAATAGCACCTGCCATAGTAAGAGTGTTACTACGAGTGGTACCTACAACTTGGTATAGACTGGTGCAGTAGCACCTGCCATAGTAAGAGTGTTACTATAACTGATACATAGGTTCATAGGTTCATAGATTAGTACTAAGCTAACTGCCCTTGTGAGCCATTTTAAGCCTAGCCAATTATCTCTTGTGAGACTCAAACCCTGCACCTTCTGCTTGTAAGGCAAACACCTTAACCAATAGGCCACCCTCCCAAAAAAAAAAGTAAAGTAAACATACCACAGGGTATAGACTAATGCCGTAGCACCTGCCATAGTAAGAGTGTTACTACAAGTGGTACATACTACTGGGTATAGACTGGTGCATTAGCACCTGCCACAGTAAGAGCAATACTACGAGTGGTACATACTACTGTGTATAGACTGGTGCCGTATACCCTGCCATAGTAAGAGTGTTACTACGAGTGGTACATACCATGGGGTATAAACTGGTGCAATAGCACCTGGCATAGTAAGAGCATTACTATGAGTGGTACATACCACTGTGTTTAGACTGATGCAGTAGGACCTGCCGTAATAAGAGTGTTGCTACGAGTGGTACATACCTCTGGCTATAGACTGGTGCAGTAGCACCTGCCATAGTAAGAGTGTTACTATGAGTGGTACATGCCACTGTGTATAAACTGTTGCCGTACCACCTGCCATAGTAAGAGTGTTACTATGAGTGGTACATACCACTTTGTATAGACTGGTGCAATGGCACCTGCCATAGTAAGAGTGTTACTACTGCCATGGTAAGACTGTTACTATGGATGATACATACCACTGAGTATAGACTGGTGACTTAGCACCTGCCATATTAAGAGTGTTACTACGAGTGGTACATACCTCTGGGTATAGACTGATGCAGTCGCACCTGCCATAGTAAGAGTGTTACTACGAGTGGTACATACCACTAGGTATAGACTGGTATGCACCTGCCATAGTAAGAGTATTACAACTAGTGGTACATACCTCATTAACACTCTTCAAGAAAACTCTTGATGATTTGGTGGGAAATGGGAAATTCACCCCAGGGATCACTTTCTTGGGTATCGATAGCCAGGATACATTTTTTGGCTATGCTTATATAGGCCCTAGGTCCAATAGCCTAGTACCTACCTATGAACCTATACCACTGGGTATAGACTGGTGCAGTAGCACCTGGCATAATTAGTGTTACTACGAGTTGTACATACCACTGGGTATAGACTGGTGCAATAGCACCTGCCATAGTAAGAGTGTTACTATGAGTGGTAAATACCACTGGGTATTAACTGGTGCTGTTGTACCTGCCATAGTAAGAGTGTTACTGTGAGTGGTACATACCACTGGGTATAAACTGGTGCAATAGCACCTGCCATAATAAGATTGTTACTACGAGTGGTACATACCACTGGGTATAGACTGGTGCAGTAGCACCTGCTATAGTAAGAGTGGTACTACGAGTGGTATATACCACTGGGTAAAGACTAGTGCCATAGCACCTGCCACAGTAAGAGAGTACTATGAGTGGTTCATACCACTGGGTATAGATTGGTGCAGTAGTACCTGCCATAGTAAAAGTTTTACTACGAGTGGTACATACCACTGGGTATAGACTGGTGCCGTAGCACCTGCCATAGTAAGAGTGTTACTACGAGTGGTACATACCACTGGGTATAGACTGGTGCAGTAGCACCTGCCATAGTAAGAGTGTTCCTATTTATAGGTTCATAGGTTGGTACTAGGCTATCAGCCCTAGGGCCTATACAAGCCTAGCCATAACAATTCCTTGGCTATTTCTTCCTAGACTATTTACTTCCTTGGACCCCTGTCTAGCAGGGTGACAGACGTGATCCCTGTATCTCCCTTCCAATCGTCAATGTTCCTTTTGAAGAGGGATAAAGAGGCACTCTGCTTGACAGGTACGTGCAATCTATTCCAGAGTCTGGGGAGTCTCTGGGTCAGAAACATATCTCTCCAACATGTTTTGTTTATTGTGATGACAAGGTTTAGATCCCTGGAGCATGTGGCTCTGAGGGATTGGGATTTCTTTATGTGTAGCATGTCTAACAGCTCTGGGTTTGACATGGCCTTGTATGTTAAGCAGAGATTGCCTCTGAGTAGACGATATGCGATAGAATATAGCTAGAGTTTTCAAGGCGGTCAGTGTAGGGTATCTGCTTTAGGCCTGTGATTCTTTTAGTGAGGTATTTCTGAGGCCTTTCCAGTCATTGCAGATGTCTTGAGAGGTACATACCAAATGGGGCGTTGTATTTTATAATGGGTCTAATGAGGGATGAGTACAGTGGGACAATGACCTCCTTTTTTCTGGATGAAAAGCCCTTAGTTATGAGCTGTGCCACATAGAAGGATTTATTGACTGTTGTGGCGATGTGGTTATCGAAGGTGAGACCACTTTCCACTTGTGTCCCCAAGTCTCTTATCACACTTTTGGTGTTTAGTGTACTGCCACCTCTATGGTTATTCATGGATACATGTTTTTTCCCAAAGGGGATAACTATACATACCACTGGATATAGACTGGTGCAGTAGCACCTGCCATAGTAAGAGTGTTACTATGAGTGGTACATACCACTTTCTATAGACTGGTGCAATGGCACCTGCCATAGTAAGAGTGTTACTACGAGTGGTACATATCACTGGGTATAGACTGGTGCAGTAGCACCTGTCATGGTAAGACTGTTACTACGGATGATACATACCACTGAGTATACACTGGTGACTTAGCACCTGCCATAGTAAGAGTGTTACTATGAGTGGTACATACCACTAGGTATAGACTGGTGCGCACCTGCCATAGTAAGAGTATTACAACTAGTGGTACATACCTCATTAACACTCTTCAAGAAAAATCTTGATGATTGGGTGGGAAATGGGAAATTCACCCCAGGGATCACTTCTGTGGCTCTGCTCGACAGGGGCACAGGAAAATAATTTTCTTGCGTGTCGATAGCCAGGGTACATTTTTTGGCTAGGCTTATATAGGCCCTAGGTCCAATAGCCTAGTACCTACCTATGAACCTATGAACCTATACCACTGGGTATAGACTGGTGCAGTAGCACCTGGCATAATTAGTGTTACTACGAGTTGTACATACCACTGGGTATAGACTGGTGCAATAGCACCTGCCATAGTAAGAGTGTTACTACGAGTGGTAAATACCACTGGGTATTAACTGGTGCTGTTGTACCTGCCATAGTAAGAGTGTTACTGTGAGTGGTACATACCACTGGGTATAAACTGGTGCAATAGCACCTGCCATAATAAGAGTGTTACTACGAGTGGTACATACCACTGGGTATAGAATGGTTCAGTAGCACCTGCTATAGTAAGAGTGGTACTATGAGTGGTACATACCACTGGGTAAAGACTAGTGCCATAGCACCTGCCACAGTAAGAGAGTACTACGAGTGGTTCATACCACTGGGTATAGATTGGTGCAGTAGTACCTGCCATAGTAAAAGTTTTACTACGAGTGGTACATACCACTGGGTATAGACTGGTGCCATAGCACCTGCCATAGTAAGAGTGTTACTATGAGTGGTACATACCACTGGGTATAGACTGGTGCAGTAGCACCTGCCATAGTAAGAGTGTTCCTATTTATAGGTTCATAGGTTGGTACTAGGCTATCAGCCCTAGGGCCTATACAAGCCTAGCCATAACAATTCCTTGGCTATTTCTTCCTAGACTATTTACTTCCTTGGACCCCTGTCTAGCAGGGCGACTGATGTGATCCCTGGATCTCCCTTCCAATCATCAATGTTCCTTTTGAAGAGGGATAAAGAGGCACTCTGCTTGACAGGTACGTGCAATCTATTCCAGAGTCTGGGGAGTCTCTGGGTCAGAAACATATCCCTCCAACATGTTTTGTTTATTGTGATGACAAGGTTTAGATCCCTGGAGCATGTGGCTCTGAGGGATTGGGATTTCTTTAAGTGTAGCGTGTCTAACAGCTCTGGGTTTTACATGGCCTTGTATGTTAAGCAGAGATTGCCTCTGAGTAGACGATATGCGATAGAATATAGCTAGAGTTTTCAAGGCGGTCAGTGTAGGGTATCTGCTTTAGGCCTGTGATTCTTTTAGTGAGGTATTTCTGAGGCCTTTCCAGTCATTGCAGATGTCTTGAGAGTACATACCAAATGGGGTGTTGTATTTTATAATGGGTCTAATGAGGGATGAGTACAGTGGGACAATGACCTCCTTTTTTCTGGATGAAAAGCCCTTAGTTATGAGCTGTGCCACATAGAAGGATTTATTGACTGTTGTGGCGATGTGGTTATCGAAGGTGAGACCACTTTCCACCTGTGTCCCCAAGTCTCTTATCACACTTTCGGTGTTTAGTGTACTGCCACCTCTATGGTTATTCATGGATACATGTTTTTTCCCAAAGGGGATAACTATACATACCACTGGATATAGACTGGTGCAGTAGCACCTGCCATAATAAGAGTGCTACTACGAGTGGTACATACCACTTGGTATAGATTGGTGCAGTAGCACCTACCATAGTAAGAGTGTTACTACGAGTGGTACATACCACTGGGTATAGACTGCTGCTGTAGCATTTGCCATAGTAAGAGTGTTACTACGAGTGGTACATACCACTGTGTATAGACTGGTGCAGTTTCACCTGCCATACTAAGTGTGTTACTATGAGTGGTACATACCACTGGGTATAGACTGGTGCAGTAGCACCTGCCATAGTAAGAATGTTACTATGAGTGGTACATAACACTGGGTATAGACTGGTGTAATAGCACCTGCCATAGTAAGAGTTGTACTAAGAGTGGTACATACCACTGGGTATAGACTGGTGTAATAGCACCTGCCATAGTAAGAGTTGTACTACGAGTGGTACATACCACTGGGTATAGACTGGTGCAATAGCACACTACGAGTGGTACATACCACTGGGTATATACTGGTGCAGTAGCACCTGCCATAGTAAGAGTGTTACTATGACTGATACATACCACTGGGTATTGACTGGTGCCGTAGCACCTGCCATAGTAAGAGAGTTACTACGAGTGGTGTATATCGCTGTGCATAGACTGATGCAGTAGCACCTGCCATAGTAAGAGTGTTACTACGAGTGGTACATACCACTGGGTATAGACTGGTGCAGTAGCACCTGCCATAATAAGAGTGCTACTACGAGTGGTACATACCACTTGGTATAGATTGGTGCAATAGCACCAGCTATAGTAAGAGTGTTATTACGAGTGGTCAATACCACTGGGTATAGACTGGTGCCATAGTACCTGCCATAGTAAGAGTGTTACTATGAGTGGTACATGTCACTGAGTATAGACTGGTGCAATAGCACCTGCTATAGTAAGAGTGTTACTACGAGTGGTACATACAACTGGATATAGACTGGTGCAGTAGCACCTGCCATAGTAAGAATGTTACTACGAGTGGTACATCCCACTTGATATAGACTGGTGCAGTACATCCTGCCATAGTAAGAGTGTTACTACAAGTGGTACACACCACTGGGTATAGACTGGTGCAATAGCACCTGGCATAATAAGAGTGTCACTACAAGCTGTACATACCACTGGGTATAGACTGGTGCAATAGCACCTACTATAGTAAGAGTGTTACTAGTAGTGGTACATACCACTGGGTATAGACTGGTGCAGTAGCTCTTGCGATAGTAAGAATGTTACTACGAATGGTACCTACCACTGGGTATAGACTGGTGCAATAGCACCTGCCATAGTAAGATTAGTACCACGAGTGGTACATACCACTGGGTATAGACTGGTGCCGTAGCACCTGCCATAGTAAGAGTGTTACTTTGAGTAGTACTTACTACTGGGTATATACTGTTGCCGTAGCACCTGCCATAGTTAGAGTGTTACTTCGAGTTGTACATACCACTGGGTATAGACTGGTGCAGTAGCATCTGCCATAGTAAGAGTGTTACTACGAGTAGTACATACCATTGGGTATAGACTGGTGCAATAGCAACTTCCATAGTAAGAGTGGTACTGTGAGTAGTGCACACCACTGGGTATAGACTGGTGTCGTAGCACCTGCCATAGTAAGAGTGTTACTATGAGTGGTACAGACCACTGGGTATAGACTGGTGCAGTAGCACCTGCCATAGTAAGAGTGTTACTATGAGTGGTACATACCACTGAGTATAGACTGATGCAGTAGCACCTACCATAGTAAGAGTGTTACTACGAGTGGTACATACCACTGGGTATAGACTGGTGCTGTAGCACTTGCCATAGTAAGAGTGTTACTACGAGTGGTACATACCACTGTGTATAGACTGGTGCAGTTTCACCTGCCATACTAAGTGTGTTACTATGAGTGGTACATACCACTGGGTATAGACTGGTGCAGTAGCACCTGCCATAGTAAGAGTGTTACTACTAGTCGTACATACCACTGGGTATAGACTGGTGCAATAGCACCTGTCATAGTAAGAGCGTTACTACCAGTGGTACATACCACTGTGTATAAACTGGTGCATTAGCACCTGCCATAGTAAGAGTGTTACTACGAGTGGTACATACCACTGGATATAGACTGGCGCAATAGCACCTGCCATAGTAAGGGTGTTACTACGAGTGGTTAATACCACTGGGATTTCACCTGCAACATTGTATCTCATGTGACAGTTTGTAATATTGACAATTGGAGACATTTCTGGTAGATGCTTGGAGCCCCAGCTCCAAGGAGCCCTACTGACAGAATCTCAGTGTACCGCCATTTAATAATTTTGTTTAAAAACCTGTTCTGTCCTCATCACTGCTGCCTTAGTTTAGTTAGGTTATCTTCATTGGTAAGTCATTTTTGTTAGCTGAAAATAATCACTAGCAATGGAAGCATTTTTTTTAATTTTACTACAAAATATTTAATCACAAGTCCTTAAGCTTTTATTCTCGCAGTGACTATCATTTACACATGCATAGCTTGGGACAGTGACACTGGGGTAGGGTACTATTTTGCTAGGTACTCTATCCGTCTATCTGTCTGTATGTCTACTTGTCTGTCTATCAATTTATCGATCTATTTAAAGTAAAGAAACATCTACAGCACCGATATCTAAAGCAACATCAGCTTTCAGCTCCTTGCCATCCAGTGTTTCTTTGGGATAACAAGCAGAACCAAGCAAGCTACTATTATTTGATAAAATTCATTATTGTAGACTCACAGTGCAGAAAACCACAAAAGCAGGAGCTCAAATCAGTTTGATGTATTTTTTAATCCTGACAGGGGACTATGTAAGCTCAGTGGACTGCAAAACATTGAAGGATTAGTTTGCTGTAAGTGATAAATAACTGTGTGTTTATGAATTGAAATATTGTGGGTCTTATTTAATTTTATGTTTTTACTACAGTCACTAATCTGAGTTGTACACAGACACCGATGTCACAATAATTCTTTACCTGAGTATGGACACCTGACAGTGGGTGAAAATAACTGACTGGTGTCATCATATTATTCTGAGTTAACTTTGCAAATTTAATGTAATTTGTATGAAACAAATTGGTATACTTTATTTTTACTGTGGCTACTGTTCATTACCATGGTCATTATTTTTCTCACAATCAAATGTCTGACATGTACATGGTCAAGAATGTCAGTAGAACTGCTAGGTGGAGGTGTGGAGGAGACTGTGGATGAAGTTAACCTGCTTTCTTGTTTTGTGCTCCTTTACAAGACTATTGTGCACTTGTGAAAAGTATGTTGAAATACTTTACTGTGGTTCCTGTTTATGTTGAAACACATTTGAACACTTTACTGTGGCCATTTTTATCTCAAAAAGAGATGTACTGTATGCAGTAGGCAAAGTGGTTGTAAGTGCTACATGGAGGTAAAATGGTTGTCTGTGAATAAATCTATTTTCCGTCTTATCATCTGCTCAGTTTAAACAGTCTGGCTTTGCTAAACTGGTGTGCATCTGTGTGAAATATATTAAGGTACTTTAATGTTTTTGTGAATTAAACTTGAAATACATTACTGTATCCTTAATTTTATTTTGACAACATACAGACATCTGAGGTATAGACAGTCAGCAATGAGACTATAACTGTTGGGTACTGGGGCTGTCTTTGCATGTAAATGACTGATTATTGTAATTTGTTCATTAATCTAGGCAGGCTTTGCAGGACTAATGTGATTTGTCTGAAGCAGGTTTAAATCTTTTACTACAGCTGTTTTTTGTGAAACAAAGTTAGAGTACATTACTGTGGCCATTGTTAAATGCATTCAGTTGTATGATGTATACACAGCTAATAAAGTGTCTATAACTGCTGGGTGAGAGTGGGGCCTGTTTGTGAATGAAAATAACTTCCCCCTTGTCTACTGCTTAAGCAGTCATTAAGCCTAGATTTAGAGGATTAGTGTACATTTATGTGAAGCTGGAATACTTTACTGTGGCTATTATGCATTTGTGTGAAATAAACCTGAAATATATTACTGTGACCATTACCATTACATTTATTATTTTTATTATTTACTACAGTCAGCATCCGAGGTATGCACAGTCTAGGCTTTAGTTAATATCATTATTATTTACCTTAATCATATATCTGACATACATAGTCAGTAATATCGATGTAATTTCTAAGCATCGAGGCTGTCTGTGAGTGCAAGACTGACCCTGGCCCTGCAGACACTGTTGGATTATAATGACAGCTATTTAACCGCTCTTTTATGGTTAAAATATTCTGAAATGTGTGATGATTTTTTTATTATTGGATAGAAGTATACATTTAAAAAACTCAGGAAGGTGAGTAGGTTCTGCTTTTCATTCTGAACTGTTGAGTATATTTGATAAATGTGGTCTTGATATTTTGAGGGCTATCATTAATAACAATGAACATGAAATGGATAGCCTCAAAACTAGTATTGACAAACTAAATGAGGTCATTACTAATGATTTACTATTTAGCATCGAACAGGAAAGGGCAAGGTACTTTAATATTAGAAAATGTGTTGATGAGAAATGCAAAGACATTTTGAAAAGATAATATAAAAAGATGGACAGGGATTTGAAGGAGTATAGGGACGGTAGACAATATCTGGCCCCAAAGACACATCCTCATTCTTTTCAAGATGGTAGGAATGGTTCAGGGAGGAATTTTAATAAAAATCATAATGCACCGGAGAGGGATGACAACTGTAATGTTGTAAACATTTCCTTGGATACTCTCGAGTTTGAAAATGGCCCTTATGACCATGAGGTTGGTCCACGTAGGTCCAAAAGGATCAAGAACTTGAACAAGCCTCAGGGCAACTATTTTTACAAGGGCCCTGTAAATCACAGGGGGGAGGGTATCCCAGGTACCAGAGATACTAGACTCCGGTGTTATTTTCTAAGAAAACTATGTTTTTAGTTATTTAGGGTTTAATATTTTCAACTATAGTGACCTCATTGTTAATGAGGAATTCTTCAGACTTTTCATGAAGGGGTTTAAATTTATTCTAGCCCGTAGAAGTAATTTGACAAGGGTTATTATGAATATTAAATTTTTTGTCCGTAAATTGAACCTTGAATTTATTTTTTGACAGGTGGCTACAAACAATCAGACCACAGCACCTCACAGGTTTAGCACCTACAACCCCCCCCTTGCATACCCAACTAAAAAATCTGGAACAGGTACTTGAGAGGGAAGTCCATAGGGTGCACCCTCACACCTGGGTTTCCCACAATTTAACCATCAACGAGGAGACATTGTTGCAGGAGTTGGCTTCTAACCCTAATGTGAGGGTGATGAAGCTGGACAAGGGTGGGGGGATAGTGCTAATGGGTAAGATTCTATATGAGGGGAAGATGCGTACCTTGTTGCATGATGACACTAAATACAGCCAGGTGTCATTGAATGAAATACACATCTCTTATCATAAAATTGACTTAGCTCTCAAGGATTTCTTTTACCAAGGGGTCATTGATTTTGCCACTTACACATTCTTGGAAAACAACAAGCCTAGGGTATCATCCATTTTCGGTATACCCAAGGTACACAAAAAATACCAAGGATCCACCCTTAAGACCTATTGTAGCCTCTGAAGGCTCTAAAACTTTTCCCTTGGCTAAATATTTAGATTGGAAATTGAAGATGTTGTGGAAACAGGATGAATATATTTTATTTGATTCTTGGGACCTCCTTATTAATGTCAAACCTGAATTGTTTTCCAAGGATTTGACCTTTGTTACTATTGACATTGTCGATTTATTCTCGGTCATCCCACATGATCTTGGGCTTGAATGGTTGGTGGAAGCCCTTAGATTACAAGAGGGGTATCCAAGAATTATATATTCCTATGTATAGAACTGGCCGAACTTATACTCAAGAACAATTTTTTGTTCTTTGAGGGCAAGTTCTTTCGGCAGGAGCGGGGTGTTGCCATGAAGGCCAGTTGTCCCCCTATATATGCTAATATTATTCTGGCTATGTGGGAACGCAAATTTGTGTTGAACAGCCCCTTTTCCAACTCGTGGAAATTGTACAAAAAAATTCTTGACGACATCTGTTTGTTTTGGGATAACTGTTTAGTCCAACTGGAACAATTTATTAATTATTTGGCACACACTACCACCTTTTTAAAATTTACCTATGAAGCTACATCCCTCTTGATACATTATCTTGATGTTTCCATTACCAAGACGAAAGGGGGATTTAAATCTAGAATTCTTAGGAAGGCTACATTTTCAAATTCCTATATATGGTTTTCTAGTGCCCATCCTGTTTACCAAAAAAGGGGTATCATCAAGGGCCAGTTAGTTAGGGCCAGTCGTATGACCTCCCTTGACAAAGACTTTTATAATGAATATGATATTATTACTGGGATGTTTTTGCAAAGAGCTTATCCCCAGGATATGATTCAGGAGGTCAGGGATGAGGTTATGGCAGGTCGGTATGACAAATATCCCCTTATTTTGGGGAACAGCTCTTTTACAATACAGAACCAAAAACCTAGTGAGGATGCTGACTTGCAGTACAAAAGAGCTTTTGTTACTAACTTTAGTATGGATTCGTATTTCCTTAGAGGTGTTATTGAAAGGAAATGGGGTAAAATGTGTTGAACGTACAGACCTTGAAGTGTTCAACAAACACACCCTTAAGTTTATCTATAGAAAGGGGCAGAATATCAAGGACCTGCTTGAACAGAACAACAACACCCGTGTACCCTCACATAGGAAGAAAGGGACATATAGGTGTGGTTCCTGTCCCCAATGCCCCCGCATTGCCCACGCGGAAAGTATTCACATTAAGGGAAGAAACAAAATGTTGGCAGGCAAAACTTACACCAACTGCAACAGCTGTGGGGTGGTCTATATTTCCTTTTGTGGTCAATGTGAGGGGTTCTATGTAGGGAAATCAGAGAGGCAAATGAGATGTCAAATTTATGAACACCTCAATGATATTAGGAAGTGCAATTCTACCAATGCACTATATAGACATACATTAACCTGTGGGGGATCTAATTTTATCTTTTTTGTATTACAGCTAGTACCTAGGGACATCAGGGGAGGCCCATGGGAATCTAAGTTGGCTTATCATGAAACCTACTGGCAAATAGTTTTGGATGCCAGCAGATCCCCGGGTCTAAATGATCATATTTCCTTGTTACCCCTGTTAAAACTCAGGGCGGCTAAATTATGATTTTTAACTAGACTTTTTATCTATATTTTCTCTGTGGACTGATGTTTTTACACAATTTTTTTTAGAAATCCCTTCATATCTTTAAGAAATCCTTTCATCCTTTTAACATGTGATTTGTGTTGTGTCTACAGCTTTATCCACTAATGGTTACTAAGTGTTAGCCTATTACTATTTAAACAGGGTTTTTTACATTCTGTGTATTTTCTGATGAAGTCTGGGAGGCGCCTGGATGAAAACCCATGTTTTGCGGAGCGTTAAGTTGTTTGTACTAGCCAATAAAGAGTGGAGTTTTTCTGTCTTCGTAATCCAGTCTGTTTTGTTTACTAGTTATTTTTTTGACTGGTTCCTCATTTTTTGGTTATAAGTTTAAATCCTTTACTACAGCTGTTTTTTGTGAAACAAAGTTAGAGTACATTACTGTGACTATTGTTAAATACATTCATTTGTATGGTGTCTATAACTGCTGGGTGGGAGTGGGGCCTGTTTGTAAATGAAAATAACTTCCCCCTTGTCTACTCCTTAAACAGTCATTAAGCTAGATTTAGAGGATTAGTGTACATTTGTGTGAAGCCGGAATACTTTACTGTGGCTATTGTGCGTTTGTGTGAAATAAACCTGAACTATATTATTGTGACCATTACCATTACATTTATTATTTTTATTATTTACTACAGTCAGCATCCGAGGTATGCACAGTCTAGGCTTTAATTAATATCATTATTATTTACCTTAGTTATATATCTGACATACATAATCAGTAATATCGATGTAATTTCTAAACATTGAGGCTGTCTGTGAGTGCAAGACTGACCCTGGCCCTGCAGACACTGTTGGATTATAATGACAGCTATTTAACCACTCTTTTATGGTTAAAATATTCTGAAATATGTGATGATTTTTTTATTATTGGCTAGAAGTATACATTTAAAAAACTCAGGAAGGTGAATCCAAAAGAACATTTGCATTTAGGCATTGTCCAGAAAGGGGTCAGTGGTTTGAAAACCACCATAGGTATATTTAATGCATCATTGGGTATCTCCCTATGTTTTAATGTAATAAACATCTTTTCAGTCCCTTGTGATGTTGATGTCACTATAACTCACAAGATATCTAAGATGGAGCAGACACATTTCTCTATAGAATGCTGTTCACATTTGCTTTAAATGTTGCTACATCATTGTCCAGACAGCTTCTCAAAGTAATTATCTTTATAACTGTTTAAACAAAGCTGAATGGCCATCACTATAGTTTTTGTTTGTACTCAGGTAACCAATGCATCATGGCAATACCCACATCAGATGAGTTTGAGAATCCATTTAGTCTTGTAGGTTGTCTTAAATTCAAGCTTTTTGGTTTATTCATTACTCTGTGGGTATTTATTTGATTTATTTATTTAGTGTACATTTTATTTTACATTTATTTACTGGGAAAGTCCAATTGGACACAGGTCCTTTTTCAGCAGAGGCCCAGGGAGAAAATCTCCAGAAACATATAAGAGGATACATAGAGTACCAGTTACAGATATCTCAGCAGTTTACAAACCTTCAAGATACCATATTAATGAAAATAATAATTACAAAATGTTGAAACATGCAGTTCATTACATGGAAGAAGTCCATTATACATCATAATGCTACAAATGCAATTGAAATTATAATAAGGTTTATTAAAACACAGATGTAGTTACTACTTGCTGTTAGTTTAAAATAAAATAAAGTGTAGTAGGTTGTATGAGAACTTGGGAAGTCCTATCCAGGGGAGATACAAGGCTTTTTGATCTCATATTCTAAGGGAAACGTCAGGTTTATGTTGCATAATAAATTATGCATAATTGCATTAAAGAAATGTAGATACAGCAAAATATATTACACTTTAATGACACTAACACTGCAGAAATACATAGATATGAGAGTCTGGTTTCTTTGCTGAGGCAGGAAGTGTCATAGACTTGTTTGAGTGTGAACATCCTGTTGAAAAGAGATGTAACTTGGTGATAAATTGTGATTCTGTCATGTATGTGAAAAAAACATGTAAGAGCTCCTCAAGTGTCTGTGCATATTAAGACAGTCGGGGTTGCTTTTTTACATTGTTACTGTTTTTGTGGTAGAGAGTAAGAGTCTATTGCTTGTGCTGGGATAACATCTCTTATTCTAACTATCAAAATGCACACTGGGCAGTTTGTTATGCTACAGTGTTACTGTGGTTGTAGTAAATTGCAAAATCACTGTTTCCACTGGCCCAGCTTGTCTGAATGTAGACAGTGCATGTCACTGTGGTATGAATGGACCACAGAGTTTGTCTGGTCAGTGCCGTATTTTGCCATTTTTCTGAACAGATGTCTTTGGCCAAGACATGGCACAGAGGGGTGCTATGTGTGGCCCTTTGTGGGGTTGGCTACTGCCATGTTTTAAAGTGTCTTGACACAATACTGCATTGCAAACCACATTCCTGCTATCATACAGATCCTTGTTATAAGCCGGCACTGTAATCAAAATCCAGATTGTCTGATGCAGGTAAAGAAGGTGTTGCACCACAACCAAATAAATAGTTGTACTATGTGATGTAAGGAACATTACAAAACCTGAGTCTTTTATTCTGAGGGGGTGGTTTATGACTGTGTGTACTCTGACCCTCTGGCATACTGTAACATGACCTGATTACTTTTTTTCTTTTTTTTGGGAGGGAGGCAATATGGCTCCAGTATGCACAAGTTGAAACTTCCTGGATACATCCATAATAGTAGGTGGAATTAGAAATGTGGACCATGAATTAATTTCTAAGTTCCTTGAAAACAACCATACCTTTACAAAATGATGGTGTAGTGGTACAGTGGTAGCATTGTTGCCTCCCCGCAAGAAAGTCTCTGGTTCAATTACTGACTGGGGTGCCTTCTGTGCGGAGTCTGCATGTCCCTTCTGCATTCGTGCAGGTTTCCTCCGGGTCCTCTGGTTTCCTCCCACATTACAAAGACATGCATCTGAAGCATTTCTCCCCGGGCCTCCACTGAAAATTGGCTTCATTCTAAGTTGGACTTTCCCGGTAAACAAATGTTAAATAAATAATGATGAGTTAATTTTCTAATGTTGCATAAATTTAAGTTTTTCATGGCAGGACATACAAGTATGATGATTTAGTGCTCAGGCTGGTTGTATGTAAGCAGTGGATTACACTGGGCTGTCAGGTTAAAGATAATGTAAAATTGCAAGACAAACACAGCCAAGCTAGAGTTTTCACTGTGTCATACGTTAAACCTGCTGTAACAGAAGCCCAAAGGATATACGCAAATGTCCCCTTAAGGACATTAAGTGTTTTAGCCACATGGCTTCTGAATTTTATTTATTTATTTACATTTGTTGACCGGGCTAGTCTAACTGGATGCATGTCCATTTTCAGTAGAGGCCAGGGGAGAAAAGCTCCAAGCATAGACAGAAACTTATTATACAATATTAATATAAAAAATTAAGCTGTGATCAAATACAGATAATAACAATATTTGAATTTCAATGACCTTTTCCTTTAAAGTGTTTATGGATACATTGATTCAAAAAAAACCAAACACATATGATGTCCATGATCTCAGGGGTCAGGTGTCATGTCTGCAGCCCTGAGCCAAGCCACATTTATGTTCTAAGAGATGCTATTCTCAGAGCACTTTGCTTTGACGTACATCAGTTTTACCACATGAACTAGTAAGGACAATGACCTACGTACTATGGAGTTTAAGACATAATAAAAGAGTGGAATTTTGGATGGTTATCCTTAAGGAGAACAACAAACATCAAGGATTTTATTCCTAAACTGGCAGAAGAACTCTAAGAACTAAGCCAACATGAGAATAAAGAAAGGAGATCTTGGCAGTAGGGATGACTGCAAGCAGGGTGACAGAAATAGGCAAGAAAGACATGGAACTTACTAGAAAAAACTGGCAAAGGAACCGATGTATTGGGAGCAGATAACTACAGAGGGAAAGGTAGTGGGATGAAGCCAAGACAAAATATGGATTGCAGGTTGCAGACTGTCTTCCCTGCAAGGGACTGATATTAGATTATAGAAAAAGCAAAAGGGAGAGAGGAGTCCAAAGTGAAAGACCTGCTGTGGTCGAATATTTTAGTCAGATCTAAAACAGAAGCTGCTGTTAAAATAGGCATAATTAGTAGGGCATATAAAATGTTACATGCTAACTATAAGAATCAATCAGAGGAGGTTAGAGAGACTGGAAAAGCAATTTACAAGGGACAATTGGAAAACTATGATTAGCTCCCACATATGCAGAAAAGTCCACAAGGTGTAGTAATTGTCTTTGGAAGTGTTTGGTTAGGTATTTTTGAACACCAAGTGGGCTTCAAAGAAATTTTGCTCAGCTAGATAGCAAATGCTGGAGGTGGGATGGTCGAAAAAGAGGTAACCAGGAACATGACCTTCAGATGACATGATAAATGGAGGCCCCATCTGCTTGGTGGTAGCTCAGGTAGATGTAAAAGATCCCACAGTACCTATCAAAAAGAGTAGGGGGGCCATTGTTTAACACAACATAAAAAGATTATTTATATATTTACTTATTTACAAAATGTACATATTTACTACCCGCGGTGGTGGTGCTGCGGTAGCGTTGTTGCCTCACAGTAAGACGCTGTCTGGTTCAATTCTCAGCTAGAGCAACTTCTGCGTGGAGACATGCGTGAATGGGCGTACCTTCGTTGAAGGTTGTGTGTCAGGGCTGGTAACTCGGCACGTAAAAATCAACTACCAATCATTAGTGGACCGGAGTTCCGCTGTGGTGACCCCTAACCGGGAAAAGCCGAAAGACACAACAACAACATATTTACAACACATAAAAAACACATCTCATTGTGTCTCAGCTACTAAGACCATAAGGCATAACATGACACAACCCAATTTTTTTGTCATAGGAGACTCCACTGTGAGACACACTGATGTCCTTCTCACCAGGCTGGATAAGGAGAAAGTTACAGTTAGTTGCCTGTCAAGGGCACCATGTCATGAAACTCCGAGTACCAGTATGACTCTGTCATAGTCCGTATGAATGTAAATGACCTGAGATGTACCCTCCTGGACAGTAAGCAGAGGACCATGTCTGAGCTCTCAAATGTCTGTCACAGGCTGGTGTGAGCCTAGCATTGAGCAGCCTTCTACCATCTCCAAGGATGATGCCACAATACCAACAGAAAATGAATGACTTTAATAATTGTCATAGCTACTGGTGTCATTCCAAATAGGTCCAATATTTGTCAGCTTTGGAAACATAACTGACAGGCTATGATGCTTTGCCAGGGATGGTCTTCACCTGTCACTACTAGGCTTTTGGATATTGGCCAAAACATTATCCACCCTATAGTGCCTTTTTAGGCATTGCTAAACAGACAACCTTCCAACATAGCAAAATCTACTCAGGACAAGCTAAAGGTATTACTGCTCAATGCTATGAGTATCAACAAGAAACTGCTCTCACTTGGAGCAGTTCTCACCCTGGAGAATACTAAAATCTGTGCTCTTACTGAAACATGGTTCAAAGCTACATAAATCATCCCAGCATTGCAAAGCTGTAATGCCTTCCACATGTTCCTATTATGTACTGCACATGAAAAGGCAAAAGGTGGAGGTGTATCCATCTGCATAAAGGATAACCCTGCCTCAAGACTGTCAAACAATATGACATGCTTGAGCTACTCTATGTCCAACTAACCATGGGAAAAACCCCTAACCATATCCATGGTAGCTATATACTCATTGGTGATTTCATCTGCCCCTCCATTAACTGGGAAGCATACATGACCACTAACATGCAGGCTCAAAGATTTCTGGATGTTGTCAATGCAAATGCACTGGAGCAGCTAGTCTGCAATCATACTATGGGTACAAATATCCTAGATCTGAAACTCACAAATATGGGAGAGTATTGTACCCCCCCAAGTGTGATGCCCTCACTGGTTAGAGCAGATCACAAAGAGGTCTCCCTTGAAATAATTATAAAACTAGATCCCCCACCTAACCCCAAAACCTTTAAGGTTCATAGGTTCATAGGTTACTACTAAGTTAACTGCCCTTGTGAGCCATTTTAAGCCTAGCCAATTATCCCTTGTGAGACTAACTACCTCCTATTAAGTGATGGCATAGCTAGTTTCCAAGCTCTCTGTAACCCAAAAAATACAGACACCTATGCAGAGCTTTACACAAAAGCCCTGTACAACCATATAAATAACTGCATAGAAATGTCTGTACCAGACCGACATAAGCCTAGAACTAACTGCAAAAACAAGCCACCCCAGTGGACCCCTGGTATAAATAGGCTGTACAACAAAAGAAAGCAATCCTGTCAAGAATTAAGAGAAAATGTATACAGCAGATTAAAAACCTCTTTCATTAGTCTAAACAAGCAAATCATGGGACTAGTCAAGTCTTCAAAAGCAAATTTTGTGCCAAAAGTAGCCTCCCAAGCTAAGGATAATCATAAGGCATTTTCAGTTATGTCCATAATCTTAAGGGCTACACCCAGCAATGTGTGAAGTTAGTTGTGGACGGCATCATATACTCAATCAGAAGTTATAGCAAATCTGCTATCCGATAAATTTAGCTCAAATTTCACCTCCCCATCTCCTCTGGTCACCCCCCCAAGAAATACCCTCCACCATTTGTCTACCAGTTATCACCAAAGAACAGGTCACCAGTGCAATCTCTGAAGTTAAAAACATGGCTTCAGTGGGTCTCGACACTATCCCAGGACGCCTCTTAAATACTTTGAAACAGAATCTATTTAACCACAGCCTTCATACTAGCTTTGTCCCTGTGGAGTGGAGGACAGCAACAATCACTCTGCATAGAGGGGAATCATAAACAGACCTGGGAAATTGCAGACTCATAAATATGAATAGTATTATATGCAAGGCCATGAAAAGGATAATCATGGATCTGATAAGTAATGACATAGAAAACTTGCAAACACTGGACCTAACTCAGTTTTGCTTTGTCAAGGGCAAATCATGCCTGCTCATTCTGGTGGACTTCTTTGAGAAAGTCTCTATGGCCATGGATGTAGGTAAACCAGTGCATACTGCCTACCTTGACCTGGCTAATGCATATGATACAAGTCCCTACTTGGGGTATTATAGATAAACTCACAAAACTAGTCATAAATCTGTACCTCACCAAATGGATAGCCAAATGGCTCATGGACAGGAAGCATGCAGGTAGAGTATGTGAATCCAGATTCACAAGAGGCCAGTTACTACTGGTGTGTCACAGGGCTCAGTACAGGGACCTCTTCAGTTTGGAATGTCCTTCTCTGAAGTCAAGCCTAATGTAGAAGGCCTTTGGATGACTGCAAGTTGGGGGCAATCATTGAATCTCCCAGTGGTGTAGATTTCCTTCAGAGGGGTCTGACTCAGACAAGTGATTAGTGCCAGAGCCGTGGCCTAAAACTAAATGTAAAAAATGCATAATCATACCCTTTAGAAAGTCAAATAACCCTGTAAAGTACATAATTAATTGTGCACCACTGAGAGTCAACTCCAAAGGTGAGAGATCTAGGTATACAGACAAGTAGTACCTTGTACTTTGGCTGCCATGTGTCCACAGTAGTAAGGGAGTCCTTTTATGTTGCACAGCTTATATGGAAAAGCATGGCATCCAGATCCAAGGAATTTATTGTCCCACTATATGGTGAGAGGAACACTGGTACAGTGGTTAGTATGTTGCAGAACAGCAAGAGGTTATCCAGTTCGATTCTTGACTGAGGTGTTTTATGTCCGGAGTCTACATATCCTCCCTGTGTTCATGTGGGTTTCCTCTGGGTGCTCTAGTTTTCTCCCACATTACAAAGACAGGCATCTGGAGTGTTTCTCCCCAGCCCTGTGCTGAAAATTGGCTCATTCCAAGTCGGACTTTCCTGGTAAACTAATGTTAAATAAATAAACTATACTCAGCCCTCAGCAGTCCAATAATCCAGTAGAAAGCACCTTTTAGCATGTACTTGACCAAGCACTTGCAACAGCTGGAGCAACCTCAGAGATTCATTACAAAAAAATACAGGGAGTAAACAACATGTCCTATGTCGATAGACTATAAGCTCTATCCCTTGTTCCCTTTATTCTGTCTCTTACAAAGTATTAAGGGTTGATCTATACCTAACCTAGAACACACTCTGATATCCAGCCCTGATGGATCTGTTACATATTCACAAGATAAACTGCATGAGGGTCACCCGATCTAGGGATATAAACCTGGTGGAATCACAGCTTCAATAGGCTGTATAACGGAAGGAAGAAGATCATGGCAAAAATTAGGAGGTACAGCACCCAGCAGGATAAAAGTACTAACATCAAACTAAACATACAACTCAGAGAACCGATAAAGTCTACCATAGCCAATTTTAAGGTAAATTTGGCCTCCCAGGCCAAGGACAACCACAAGGCATTCTTTAGCTATGTTCACAACCTCAAAGGTAATACACAATTGTGTGTAGAGCACATTGTAAATGGAGACACCTATACTGAGCCAGATAATATAGTAAACCTACTGGTTGACAAATTCAACTCTAACTTTACTCCTCTCTCCCCCTCAACCTTTCCTCAGGAAATACCATCAAATGTAACTCCCCCTGCTATCACTAGTGAGAGGACCTTAATGCTCTCTGTCTAAGGCCAAGAACACTGCATTAATGAGCCCAGACAATGTCCCAGGATGCCTTCTAAATAGCATGAAACATGACCTATCAGGCCCTCTAGAACTGCTATTTAACTGTAGCTCCAAACAGGCTTCATGTCTCATGAATGAAGAACAGCAACAGTCATCCCTCTGCACAAAGGTAGGTCATCTGCAGATGCTGGAAACTACAGACCCATAAGTCTCACTAGTCTCATATGCAAAGCCATGGAAAGAATTATCATGGAGATGATCAATAGAGATATAGTAAACCTCCAGACACTGGACCCAACCCAGTTTGGTTTCATCAAGGGGAGGTCATGCCTACTCAACCTGGTGAACTTCTTTGAGAAGGCCACCAAAGCAATAGCTGAGGGCAAAATGGTTCACACTGCTTACCTTGACCTGGCCAAGGAATTTCACATAATCCCTCCACTTGGGCATTGTTGACAAACTTAATAGGTTAGATACAAACCCTTATGTCACTGAGTGGCTACCCAGCTGGCTCACAGACAGGACTGAGGGAGAGTCCACCTCTGCAAAGAGGCCAGTCACAAGTGGAGTCCCTTAGGGATCATCCTTGAGACCACTCCTTTTTGGCATTTACTTCTATGAAGTCAGGATAATATTAATGACCTCTTGCTTGCCTGAATTTGCAGATGATTGCAAATTAGGAGCTGTCATTGACTCGTCCACTGACACAAAAGTTCTCCAGGAAGGGCAAAACAAACAATTGGTCCCAGAGCCATGGACTAAAACTAAATGACAAAAAATGTTTAATAATATCCTTTGGAATGTCATTCATCCCTGGTAAGTGTCATCTTGAGAACACATCCCTAAGAGATGACCCAGTAGTCAGGGACTTGAGGACACACTTAAAGTAATCTAACCTGTGACCATCACGTGTCTACAGTAGTGAGGAAATCATTCTGTGTTGTGTAATTTATAAACAAAGGTAAGGCAGTTAGGTCCAAGGAAGTCATTGTTCTACTATATTTGGCATTCATTAGCTCCGTCATTGCATACACTGCCCCATTAGGTATGTACCTAACCAGGCATATCCAACAATTGAAATGTCCACAAAGGTTCCTCACTAAAAGAATACAG
This sequence comes from Protopterus annectens, assembly GCF_019279795.1. Classification (NCBI taxonomy): domain Eukaryota; kingdom Metazoa; phylum Chordata; order Ceratodontiformes; family Protopteridae; genus Protopterus; species Protopterus annectens. The sequence goes on from NC_056729.1 coordinate 1,758,667,928, forward strand.
GACGTGAGTAAAATGTCCTATGCAGACCGCCTCAAGGCCCTATCTCTGTATTCTGTCTCCTACAGGCTTTTGAGGGGAGATCTATGCTTGGCATAAAATACATTGCAAGACCCAAGTCTGATGTATCTCCTGCATATTTGCAAAACAAACAGCACCAGAGTTACCCATTTTAAAGACTTAAACCTTGTCTGTGATATAAATAGGACCTGCTGGAGAGACAGGTATGTATCCCAGAGATTATCCCATCTATGGAACAGGCTCCCCATTTTTGTGAAGCAGAATTCCTCTCTAATTCAATTCAAGTATAAATAACATTGCTAATTTACCACATTTTATCATGTCCTGTAGTTTCCATACATTTCCCTTTCTTTTTACATTTTCCACTTAAATGGCAGTGAAAGTCCCCTGCAATTAAAATTTTCATGATAACTACCACATAGCCTAATAATTGATATAACAGATTTCCTCTTTTCTTGCTAGTTATACATGCATATAATGTTATAATTCTATAAACATGTTCTCCCCACCTCAGATCCATAACAGTTACCCTTCCCATCCTTACCAATGTTACATCTAGTATTGTCACTGTTTTTTTAAACAACACAGTCACTCCAGAACAAGGTTCACTTCCTAAGTTCTGTAACACAGCCACTTCAGAACAAGGTTCACTTCCTAAGTTCCGTAACACAGCCACTCCAGAACAAGTTTCACTTCCTAAGTTCCATAACACAGTTACTCCAGAACAAGGGTCACTTCCTAAGTTCCGTAACACAGCCAGTCCAGAACAAGGTTCACTTCCTAAGTTCCGTAACACAGCCACTCCAGAACAAGGTTCACTTCCTAAGTTCCGTAACACAGTCAGTCCAGAACAAGGTTCACTTCCTAAGTTCCGTAACACAGCCAGTCCAGAACAAGGTTCACTTCGTAAGTTCTGTAACACAGCCACTACAGAACAAGGTTCACTTCATAAGTTCCATATTTCAGATCCACCATACAGTTTTCCTGTTTGTAGTCTTTCTTCGTTTGTCAATCTTACATCTTCTAACAGGATAACATCGGCTTCACATTTGGCACTCCATTCCAGTGTCCCTGTCCTTCCTACAGTGTTAATAATATAGCTCACATTTACTGAAAGTTCTCTAAAATTGTTGCCTTTCCTTATTTTTATTTTTAGGGGAAATATTCTTAAATTTTCATTTTCTATTATATACTCTTTCCCCAGTAGAATATTTTCCCAGATTTATGTAAAATAATGCCTGATTCTCAGAATCAGATTAAAACATCAAAACTATATTAGTATCAATTCCTTCTGCTGATTTCCCTTCCTACATTTAGTATCAATCCCTTCTGCTGAGTTCCTGTCTTGCATTTAGTATCAATCCCTTCTGCTGATTTCTCTTACTGCATTTAGTATCAATCCCTTCTGCTGATTTCCCTTCCTACATTTAGCATCAGTCCCTTCTGCTGAGTTCCCTTCTTGCATTTAGTATCAATCTCTTCTGCTGATTTCCCTTCCTGCATTTAGTATCAATCCCTTCTGCTGATTCCCTTCCTGCATTTAGCAGCAATCCCTTCTGCTGATTTCTCTTCCTGCATTTAGTATCAATCCCTTCTGCTGATTTCTCTTCCTGCATTTAGTATCAATCCCTTCTGCTGATTTCCCTTCCTGCATTTAGCATCAATCCCTTCTGCTAATTTCCCTTCCTGCATTTAGTATCAATCCCTTCTGCTGATTTCTCTTCCTGCATTTAGTATCAATCCCTTCTGCTGATTTCTCTTCCTGCATTTAGTATCAATCCCTTCTGCTGATTTCCCTTCCTGCATTTAGTATCAATCCCTTCTGCTGGTTTCTCTTCCTGCATTTAGTATCAATCCCTTCTGCTGATTCCCCTTTCTGCATTTAGCATCAATCCGTTCTGCTGATTTCTCTTCCTGTATTTAGTATCAGTCCCTTCTGCTGATTTCCCTTCCTGCATTTAGTATCTCTTCCTTCTGCTGATTTTCCTTCCTGCATTTAGCATCAATCCCTTTTGCTGATTTCTCTTCCTGCATTTAGTATCAATCCCTTCTGCTGATTTCCCTTCCTGCATTTAGTTTCAATCCCTTCTGCTGATTTCCCATCCTGCATTTAGTATCAATCCCTTCTGCTGATTTCTCTTCCTGAATTTAGTATCAATCCCTTCTGCTGATTTCTCTTCCTGCATTTAGCATCAATCCCTTCTGCTGATTTCCCTTCCTGCATTTAGTATAAATCCCTTCTGCTGATTTCCCTTCCTGCATTTAGTAGCAATCCCTTCTGCTGATTTCACTTCCTGCATTTAGTATCAATCCCTTCTGCTGATTTCTCTTCCTGCATTTAGTATCAATCCCATCTGCTGATTTCCCTTCTTGCATTTAGTATCAATCCCTTCTGCTGATTTCTCTTCCTGCATTTAGTATCAATCCCATCTGCTGATTTCCCTTCTTGCATTTAGTATCAATCCCTTCTGCCGACTTTTCTTCCTGCATTTAGTATCAATCCCTTCTGCTGGTTTCCCTTCCTGCATTTAGCATCAATCCCTTCTGCTGATTTATCTTCCTGCATTTAGTATCAATCCCTTCTGCTGATTTCCCTTCTTGCATTTAGTATCAATCCATTCTGATGATTTATCTTCCTGAATTTAGTATCAATCCCTTCTGCTGATTGCCCTTCCTGCATTTAGTATCAATCCCTTCTGCTGATTTCCCTTCCTGCATTTAGTATCAGTCCCTTCTGCTGATTTCCCTTCCTGCATTTAGTATCAATCCCTTCTGCTGATTTCCCTTCCTGCATTTAGTATCAATCCCTTCTGCTGATTTCCCTTCCTGCATTTAGTATCAATCCCTTCTGCTGATTTCTCTTCCTGCATTTAGTATCAGTCCCTTCTGCTGATTTCTCTTCCTGCATTTAGTATCAATCCCTTCTGCTGATTTCCCTTCCTGCATTTAGCATCAATTCCTTCTGCTGATTTCCCTTCCTGCATTTAGTATCAATCCCTTCTGCTGATTTCTCTTCCTGCATTTAGTATCAATCCCTTCTGCTGATTTCTCTTCCTGCATTTAGTATCAATCCCTTCTGCTGATTCCCCTTCCTGCATTTAGTATAAATCCCTTCTGCTGATTTCCCTTCCTGCATTTAGTATCTATTCCTTCTTCTGATTTCCCTTCCTGCATTTAGTATCAATCCCTTCTGCTGATTTCTCTTCCTGCATTTAGTATCAATCCTGTCTGGTGATTTAGCTTCCTGCATTTAGTATCAATCCCTTCTGCTGATTTCCCTTCCTGCATTTAGTATCAGTCACTTCTGCTGATTTCCCTTCCTGCATTTAGTATCAATCCCGTCTGGTGATTTCTCTTCTTGCATTTAGTATCAATCCCATCTGCTGATTTCCCTTCCTGCATTTAGTATCAATCCCTTCTGCTGATTTCTCTTCCTGAATTTAGTATCAATCCCTTCAGCTGATTTCCCTTCCTGCATTTAGCATCAATCCCTTCTGCTGATTTCTCTTCCTGCATTTAGTATCAATCCCTTCTGCTGAATTCCCTTCCTGCATTTAGTATCAATCCCGTCTGGTGATTTCTCTTCTTGCATTTAGTATCAATCCCTTCTGCTGATTTCCCTTCCTGCATTTAGTATAAATCCCTTCTGCTGATTTCACATCCTGCATTTAGTATCAAACCCTTCTGCTGATTTCCCTTCTTGCATTTAGTATCAATCCCATCTGGTGATTTCTCTTCTTGCATTTAGTATCAATCCCTTCTGCTGATTTCCCTTCCTGCATTTAGTATCAATCCCGTCTGCTGATTTCTCTTCTTGCATTTTGTATCAATCCCTTCTGCTGATTTCTCTTCCTGCATTTAGTATCATTCCCTTCTGCTGATTTCCCTTCCTGCATTTAGCATCAATCCCTTCTGCTGATTTCTCTTCCTGCATTTAGTATCAATCCCTTCTGCTGATTTCCCTTCTTGCATTTAGTATCAATCCCTTCTGATGATTTATCTTCCTGCATTTAGTATCAATCCCTTCTGCTTATTGCCCTTCCTGCATTTAGTATCAATCCCTTCTGCTGATTTCTCTTCCTGCATTTAGTATCAATCCCTTCTGCTGATTTCTCTTCCTGCATTTAGTATCAATCCTGTCTGCTGATTTCCCTTCCTGCATTTAGTATCAATCCCTTCTGCTGATTTCCCTTCCTGCATTTAGTATCAATCCCTTCTGCTGATTTCCCTTCCTGCATTTAGTATCAATCCCTTCTGCTGATTTCCCTTCCTGCATTTAGTATCAATCCCTTCTGCTGATTTCCCTTCCTGCATTTAGTATCAATCCCTTCTGCTGATTTCTCTTCCTGCATTTAGTATCAATCCCTTCTGCTGATTTCTCTTCCTGCATTTAGTATCAATCCCTTCTGCTGATTTCCCTTCCTGCATTTAGCATCAATTCCTTCTGCTGATTTCCCTTCCTGCATTTAGTATCAATCCCTTCTGCTGATTTCTCTTCCTGCATTTAGTATCAATCCCTTCTGCTGATTTCCCTTCCTGCATTTAGCATCAATTCCTTCTGCTGATTTCCCTTCCTGCATTTATTATTAATCCCTTCTGCTGATTTCCCTTCCTACATTTAGTATCAATCCCTTCTGTTGATTTCCCTTCCTGCATTTAGTATCAATCCCTTCTGCTGATTTCCCTTCTTGCATTTAGTATCAATCCCTTCTGCTGATTTCCCTTCCTGCATTTAGTATCAATCCCTTCTGCTGATTTCCCTTCCTGCATTTAGTATCAATCCCTTCTGCTGATTTCCCTTCTTGCATTTAGTATCAATCCCTTCTGCTGATTTCCCTTCTTGCATTTAGTATCAATCCCGTCTGGTGATTTCTCTTCTTGCATTTAGTAACAATCCCTTCTGCTAATTTCCCTTCCTGCATTTAGTATCAATCCCTTCTGCTGATTTCTCTTCCTGCATTTAGTATCAATCCCTTCTGCTGATTTCCCTTCCTGCATTTAGTATCAATCCCTTCTGCTGATTTCTCTTCCTGCATTTAGTATCAATCCCTTCTGCTGATTTCTCTTCCTGCATTTAGTATCAATCCCTTCTGCTGATTTCTCTTCCTGCATTTAGTATCAATCCCTTCTGCTGATTTCTCTTCCTGCATTTAGTATCAATCCCTTCTGCTGATTTCCCTTCCTGCATTTAGCATCAATCCCTTCTGCTGATTTCTCTTCCTGCATTTAGTATCAATCCCTTCTGCTGATTTCTCTTCCTGCATTTAGTATCAATCCCTTCTGATGATTTCTCTTCCTGCATTTAGTATCAATCCGGTCTGCTGATTTCCCTTCTTGCATTTAGTGTCAATCCCTTCTGCTGATTTCTCTTCCTGCATTTAGTATCAATCCCTTCTGCTGATTTCTCTTCCTGCATTTAGTATCAATCCCTTCTGCTGTTTTCCCTTCCTGCATTTAGTATCAATCCTTCTGCTGATTTCTCTTCCTGCATTTAGTATCAATCCCTTCTGCTGATTTCCCCTTCCTGCATTTAGTATCAATCCCTTCTGCTTATTGCCCTTCCTGCATTTAGTATCAATCCCTTCTGCTGATTTCTCTTCCTGCATTTAGTATCAATCCCTTCTGCTGATTTCTCTTCCTGCATTTAGTATCAATCCCTTCTGCTGATCTCCCTTCCTGCATTTAGTATCAATCCCTTCTGCTGATTTCCTTTCCTGCAATTAGTATCAGTCCCTTCTGCTGATTTCCCTTCCTGCATTTAGTATCAATCCCTTCTGCTGATTTCCCTTCCTGCATTTAGTATCAATCCCTTCTGCTGATTTCTCTTCCTGCATTTAGTATCAATCCCTTCTGCTGATTTCTCTTCCTGCATTTAGTATCAATCCCTTCTGCTGATTTCTCTTCCTGCATTTAGTATCAATCCCTTCTGCTGATTTCTCTTCCTGCATTTAGTATCAATCCCTTCTGCTGATTTCTCTTCCTGCATTTAGTATCAATCCCTTCTGCTGATTTCTCTTCCTGCATTTAGTATCAGTCCCTTCTGCTGATTTACCTTCCTGCATTTAGCATCAATCCCTTCTGCTGATTTCTCTTCCTGCATTTAGTATCAATCCCTTCTGCTGATTTCCCTTCCTGCATTTAGCATCAATCCCTTCTGCTGATTTCTCTTCCTGCATTTAGTATCAATCCCTTCTGCTGATTTCCCTTCTTGCATTTAGTATCAATCCCTTCTGATGATTTATCTTCCTGCATTTAGTATGAATGCCTTCTGCTGATTTCTCTTCCTGCATTTACTATCAGTCCCTTCTGCTGATTTCCTTCCTGCATTTAGTATCAATCCCTTCTGCTGATTTCTCTTCCTGCATTTAGTATCAATCCCTTCTGCTGATTTCTCTTCCTGCATTTAGTATCAATCCCTTCTGCTGATTTCTCTTCCTGCATTTAGTATCAATCCCTTCTGCTGATTTCTCTTCCTGCATTTAGTATCAATCCCTTCTGCTGATCTCCCTTCCTGCATTTAGTATCAATCCCTTCTGCTGATTTCCTTTCCTGCAATTAGTATCAGTCCCTAATGCTTATTGCCCTTCCTGCATTTAGTATCAATCCCTTCTACTGATTTCCCTTCTTGCATTGAGTATCTGTCCCTTCTGATGATTTATCTTCCTGCATTTAGTATCAATCCCTTCTGCTGATTTCTCTTCCTGCATTTAGTATCAATCCCTTCTGCTGATTTCTCTTCCTGCATTTAGTATCAATCCCGTCTGCTGATTTCTCTTCTTGCATTTTGTATCAATCCCTTCTGCTGATTTCTCTTCCTGCATTTAGTATCAATCCCTTCTGCTGATTTCTCTTCCTGCATTTAGTATCAATCCCTTCTGCTGATTTCTCTTCCTGCATTTAGTATCAATCCTGTCTGCTGATTTCCCTTCCTGCATTTAGCATCAATCCCTTCTGCTGATTTCTCTTCCTGCATTTAATATCAATCCCTTCTGCTGATTTCCCTTCTTGCATTTAGTATCAATCCATTCTGATGATTTATCTTCCTGAATTTAGTATCAATCCCTTCTGCTGATTGCCCTTCCTGCATTTAGTATCAATCCCTTCTGCTGATTTCCCTTCCTGCATTTAGTATCAATCCCTTCTGCTGATTTCCCTTCCTGCATTTAGTATCAGTCCCTTCTGCTGATTTCTCTTCCTGCATTTAGTATCAGTCCCTTCTGCTGATTTCTCTTCCTGCATTTAGTATCAGTCCCTTCTGCTGATTTCTCTTCCTGCATTTAGTATCAATCCCTTCTGCTGATTTCTCTTCCTGCATTTAGTATCAATCCCTTCTGCTGATTTCTCTTCCTGCATTTAGTATCAATCCCTTCTGCTGATTTCTCTTCCTGCATTTAGTATCAATCCCTTCTGCTGATTTCCCTTCCTGCATTTAGCATCAATCCCTTCTACTGATTTCTCTTCCTGCATTTAGTATCAATCTCTTCTGCTGATTTCCCTTCTTGCATTTAGTATCAGTCCCTTCTGATAATTTATCTTCTTGCATTTAGTATCAATCCCTTCTGCTTATTGCCCTTCCTGCATTTAGTATCAATCTCTTCTGCTGATTTCCTTTCCTGCAATTAGTATCAGTCCCTTCTGTTGATTTCCCTTCCTGCAGTTAGTATCAATCCCTTCTGCTGATTTCACTTCCTGCATTTAGTATCAATCCCTTCTGCTGATTTCTCTTCCTGCATTTAGTATCAATCCTGTCTGCTGATTTCCCTTCCTGCATTTAGTATCAATCCCTTCTGCTGATTTCTCTTCCTGCATTTAGTATCAATCCCTTCTGCTGATTTCTCTTCCTGCATTTAGTATCAGTCCCTTCTGCTGATTTCTCTTCTTGCATTTAGTATCAATCCCTTCTGCTGATTTCCCTTCCTGCATTTGACAACAATTACTACTGCAGATTTATCTTCCTGCATTTAGTATCAATCCCTTCTGCTGATTTCCTTTCTTACATTTACTATCAATCCCGTCTCCTTATTTTTCTTCTTGCATTTAGTATCAATCCCTTCTGCTGATTTCTCTTCCTGCATTTAGCATCAATTCCTTCTGCTGCTTTCCCTTCCTGCATTTAGTATCAATCCCTTCTGATGTTTTCTCTTCCTGCTTTTAGTATCAATCCCTTCTGCTGATTGTTCTTCCTGCATTTAGTATCAATCCCTTCTGCTGATTTCTCTTCCTGCATTTAGTATCAATCCCTTCTGCTGATTTCTCTTCCTGCATTTAGTATCAATCCCTTCTGCTGATCTCCCTTCCTGCGTTTAGTATCAATCCCTTCTGCTAGTTTCTTTTCCTGCATTTAGTATCAATCCCTTCTACTGATTTCCCTTCTTGCATTGAGTATCTGTCCCTTCTGATGATTTATCTTCCTGCATTTAGTATCAATCCCTTCTTCTGATTTCTCTTCTTGCATTTAGTAACAATCCCTTCTGCTAATTTTCCTTCCTGCATTTAGTATCAATCATTTCTGCTGATTTCTCTTCCTGCATTTAGTATCAATCCCTTCTGCTGATTTCTCTTCCTGCATTTAGTATCAATCCCTTCTGCTGATTTCCCTTCCTGCATTTAGTATCAATCCCTTCTGCTGATTTCTCTTCCTGCATTTAGTATCAATCCCATCTGCTGATTTCTCTTCTTGCATTTTGTATCAATCCCTTCTGCTGATTTATCTTCCTGCATTTAGTATCAATCCCTTCTGCTGATTTCCCTTCCTGCATTTAGTATCAATCCCTTCTGCTGATTTCCCTTCCTGCATTTAGTATCAATCCCTTCTGCTGATTTCTCTTCCTGCATTTAGTATCAATCCCTTCTGCTGATTTCTCTTCCTGCATTTAGTATCAATCCCTTCTGCTGATTTCTCTTCCTGCATTTAGTATCAATCCCTTCTGCTGATTTCTCTTCCTGCATTTAGTATCAATCCTGTCTGCTGATTTCCCTTCCTGCATTTAATATCAATCCCTTCTGCTGATTTCTCTTCCTGCATTTAGTATCAATCCCTTCTGCTGATTTCCGTTCTTGCATTTAGTATCAATCCCATCTGCTGATTTCCCTTCCTGCATTTAGTATCAATCCCTTCTGCTGATTTCTCTTCCTGCATTTAGTATCAATCCCTTCTGCTGATTTCTCTTCCTGCATTTAGTATCAATCCGGTCTGCTGATTTCCTTCCTGCATTTAGTATCAATCCCTTCTGCTGATTTCCTTCCTGCAATTAGTATCAATCCCATCTGCTGATTTCTCTTCTTGCATTTAGTATCAATCCCTTATGCTGATTTCCCTTCCTGCATTTAGTATCAATCCCTTCTGATGATTTCTCTTCCTGCATTTAGTATCAATCCCTTCTGCTGATTTCCCTTCCTGCATTTAGTATCAATCCCTTCTGCTGATTTCTCTTCCTGCATTTAGTATAAGTCCCTTCTTGCATTTAGTATCAATCCCGTCTGCTAATTTCCCTTCCTGCATTTAGTATCAATCCCTCCTGCTGATTTCTCTTCCTGCATTTAGTATCAATCCCTTCTGCTGATTTCTCTTCCTGCATTTAGTATCAGTCCCTTCTGCTGATTTCTCATCCTACATTTAGTATCTATCCCTTCTGCTGATTTCTCTTCCTGCATTTAGTATCAATCCCTTCTGCTGATTTCCTTCCTGCATTTAGTATCAATCCCTTCTGCTGATTTGTCTTCCTGCATTTAGTAACAATCCCTTCTGCTGATCTTCCTTCCTGCATTTAGTATCATTCCCTTCTGCTGATTTCCCTTCCTGCATTTAGCATCAATCCCTTCTGCTGATTTCTCTTCCTGCATTTAGTATCAATCCCTTCTGCTGAATTCCCTTCTTGCATTTAGTATCAATCCCGTCTGCTGATTTCTCTTCTTGCATTTAGTATCAATCCCTTATGCTGATTTCCCTTCCTGCATTTAGTATCAATCCCTTCTGATGATTTCTCTTCCTGCATTTAGTATCAATCCCTTCTGCTGATTTCTCTTCCTGCATTTAGTATCAATCCGGTCTGCTGATTTCCCTTCTTGCATTTAGTGTCAATCCCTTCTGCTGATTTCTCTTCCTGCATTTAGTATCAATCCCTTCTGCTGATTTCTCTTCCTGCATTTAGTGTCAATCCCTTCTGCTGATTTCTCTTCCTGCATTTAGTATCAATCCCTTCTGCTGATTTCCCTTCCTGCATTTAGCATCAATCCCTTCTACTGATTTCTCTTCCTGCATTTAGTATCAATCTCTTCTGCTGATTTCCCTTCTTGCATTTAGTATCAGTCCCTTCTGATAATTTATCTTCTTGCATTGCATTTAGTATCAATCCCTTCTGCTTATTGCCCTTCCTGCATTTAGTATCAATCTCTTCTGCTGATTTCCTTTCCTGCAATTAGTATCAGTCCCTTCTGTTGATTTCCCTTCCTGCATTTAGTATCAATCCCTTCTGCTGATTTCACTTCCTGCATTTAGTATCAATCCCTTCTGCTGATTTCTCTTCCTGCATTTAGTATCAATCCCTTCTGCTGATTTCACTTCCTGTATTTAGTATCAATCCCTTCTGCTGATTTCTCTTCCTGCATTTAGTATCAGTCCCTTCTGCTGATTTCTCTTCCTGCATTTAGTATCAATCCCTTCTGATGATTTCTCTTCCTGCATTTAGTATCAAACCGGTCTGCTGATTTCCCTTCTTGCATTTAGTATCAGTCCCTTCTGCTGATTTCTCTTCCTGCATTTAGTATCAATCCCTTCTGCTGATTTCTCTTCCTGCATTTAGTATCAATCCCTTCTGCTAATTTCCCTTCCTGCATTTAGTATCAATCCCTTCTGCTGATTTCTCTTCCTGCATTTAGTATCAATCCCTTCTGCTGATTTCTCTTCCTGCATTTAGTATCAATCCCTTCTGCTGATTTCTCTTCCTGCATTTAGTATCAATCCCTTCTGCTGATTTCTCTTCCTGCATTTAGTATCAATCCCTTCTGCTGATTTCTCTTCCTGCATTTAGTATCAATCCCTTCTGCTGATTTCTCTTCCTGCATTTAGTATCAATCCCTTCTGCTGATTTCTCTTCCTGCATTTAGTATCATTCCCTTCTGCTGATTTCCCTTCCTGCATTTAGCATCAATCCCTTCTGCTGATTTCTCTTCCTGCATTTAGTATCAATCCCTTCTGCTGATTTCTCTTCCTGCATTTAGTATCAATCCCTTCTGCTGATTTCCCTTCCTGCATTTAGTATCAATCCCTTCTGCTGATTTCTCTTCCTGCATTTAGTATCAATCCCTTCTGCTGATTTCTCTTCCTGCATTTAGTATCAATCCCTTCTGCTGATCTCCCTTCCTGCATTTAGTATCAATCCCTTCTGCTGATTTCACTTCCTGTATTTAGTATCAATCCCTTCTGCTGATTTCTCTTCCTGCATTTAGTATCAATCCCTTCTGATTATTTCTCTTCCTCCATTTAGTATCAATCCCTTCTGCTGATTTCCCTTCCTGCATTTAGTATCAATCCCTTCTGCTGATTTCCCTTCCTGCATTTAGTATCAATCCCTTCTGCTGATTTCCCTTCCTGCATTTAGTATCAATCCCTTCTGCTGATTTCACTTCTTGCATTTAGTATCAATCCCTTCTGCTGATTTCTCTTCTTGCATTTAGTATCAATCCCTTCTGCTGATTTCCCTTCCTGCATTTAGTATCAATCCCTTCTGCTGATTTCTCTTCCTGCATTTAGTATCAATCCCTTCTGCTGATTTCTCTTCCTGCATTTAGTATCAATCCGGTCTGCTGATTTCCCTTCTTGCATTTAGTGTCAATCCCTTCTGCTGATTTCTCTTCCTGCATTTAGTATCAATCCCTTCTGCTGATTTCCCTTCCTGCATTTAGTATCAATCCCTTCTGCTGATTTCTCTTCCTGCATTTAGTATCAATCCCTTCTGCTTATTGCCCTTCCTGCATTTAGTATCAATCTCTTCTGCTGATTTCCTTTCCTGCAATTAGTATCAGTCCCTTCTGTTGATTTCCCTTCCTGCATTTAGTATCAATCCCTTCTGCTGATTTCACTTCCTGCATTTAGTATCAATCCCTTCTGCTGATTTCTCTTCCTGCATTTAGTATCAGTCCCTTCTGCTGATTTCTCTTCTTGCATTTAGTATCAATCCCTTCTGCTGATTTCCCTTCCTGCATTTAGCATCAATTCCTTCTGCTGATTTCTCTTCCTGCATTTAGTATCAATCCCTTCTGCTGATTTCTCTTCCTGCATTTAGTATCAATCCCTTCTGCTGATTTCCCTTCCTGCATTTAGTATCAATCCCTTCTGATGATTTATCTTCCTGCATTTAGTATCAATCCCTTCTGCTGATTGCCCTTCCTGCGTTTAGTATCAATCCCTTCTGCTGATTTCTCTTCCTGCATTTAGTATCAATCCCTTCTGCTGATTTCCCTTCCTGCATTTAGTATCAATCCCTTCTGCTGATTTCCCTTCCTGCATTTAGTATCAATCCCTTCTGCTGATTTCCCTTCCTGCATTTAGTATCAATCCCTTCTGCTGATTTCTCTTCCTGCATTTAGTATCAGTCCCTTCTGCTGATTTCTCTTCCTGCATTTAGTATCAATCCCTTCTGCTGATTTCTCTTCCTGCATTTAGTATCAATCCCTTCTGCTGATTTCTCTTCCTGCATTTAGTATCAATCCCTTCTGCTGATTTCTCTTCCTGCATTTAGTATCAATCCCTTCTGCAGATTTCTCTTCCTGCATTTAGTATCAATCCCTTCTGCTGATTTCCCTTCCTGCATTTAGTATCAATCCCTTCTGCTGATTTCCCTTCCTGCATTTAGTATCAATCCCTTCTGCTGATTTCTCTTCCTGCATTTAGTATCAATCCCTTCTGCTGATTTCCTTCCTGCATTTAGTATCAATCCCTTCTGCTGATTTCTCTTCCTACATTTAGTATCAATCCCTTCTGCTGATTTCTCTTCCTGTATTTAGTATCAATCCCTTCTGCTGATTTCTCTTCCTGCATTTAGTATCAATCCCTTCTGCTGATTTCTCTTCCTGCATTTAGTATCAATCCCTTCTGCTGATTTCTCTTCCTGCATTTAGTATCAATCCCTTCTGCTGATTTCTCTTCCTGCATTTAGTATCAATCCCTTCTGCTGATTTCCCTTCCTGCATTTAGTATCAATCCCTTCTGCTGATTTCTCTTCCTGCATTTAGTATCAATCCCTTCTGCTGATTTCCCTTCCTGCATTTAGTATCAATCCCTTCTGCTGATTTCTCTTCCTGCATTTAGTATCAGTCCCTTCTGCTGATTTCTCTTCCTGCATTTAGTATCAATCCCTTCTGCTGATTTCTCTTCCTGCATTTAGTATCAATCCCTTCTGCTGATTTCCTTCCTGCATTTAGTATCAATCCCTTCTGCTGATTTCTTCCTGCATTTAGTATCAATCCTTCTGCTGATTTCTCTTCCTGCATTTAGTATCAATCCCTTCTGCTGATTTCCTTCCTGCAGTTAGTATCAATCCCTTCTGCTGATTTCACTTCCTGTATTTAGTATCAATCCCTTCTGCTGATTTCTCTTCCTGCATTTAGTATCAGTCCCTTCTGCTGATTTCTCTTCCTGCATTTAGTATCAATCCCTTCTGCTGATTTCTCTTCCTGCATTTAGTATCAATCCCTTCTGCTGATTTCTCTTCCTGCATTTAGTATCAATCCTGTCTGCTGATTTCCCTTCCTGCATTTAGCATCAATCCCTTCTGCTGATTTCTCTTCCTGCATTTAATATCAATCCATTCTGCTGATTTCCCTTCCTGCATTTAGCATCAATCCCTTCTGCTGATTTCTCTTCCTGCATTTAGTATCAATCCCTTCTGCTGATTTCCCTTCTTGCATTTAGTATCAATCCCGTCTGCTGATTTCTCTTCTTGCATTTAGTATCAATCCCTTCTGCTGATTTCCCTTCCTGCATTTAGTATCAATCCCTTCTGCTGATTTCTCTTCCTGCATTTAGTATCAATCCCTTCTGATGATTTCTCTTCCTGCATTTAGTATCAATCCCTTCTGCTGATTTCTCTTCCTGCATTTAGTATCAATCCGGTCTGCTGATTTCCCTTCTTACATTTAGTGTCAATCCCTTCTGCTGATTTCTCTTCCTGCATTTAATATCAATCCCTTCTGCTGATTTCTCTTCCTGCATTTAGTATCAATCCCTTCTGCTGTTTTTCTTTCCTGCAATTAGTATCTGTCCCTTCTGTTGATTTTCCTTCCTGCATTTAGTATCAATCCCTTCTGCTGATTTCACTTCCTGCATTTAGTATCAATCCCTTCTGCTGATTTCTCTTCCTGCATTTAGTATCAGTCCCTTCTGCTGATTTCTCTTCCTGCATTTAGTATCAATCCCTTCTGCTGATTTCTCTTCCTGCATTTAGTATCAATCCTGTCTGCTGATTTCCCTTCCTGCATTTAGTATCAATCCCTTCTGCTGATTTCCCTTCCTGCATTTAGTATCAATCCCTTCTGCTGATTTCCCTTCCTGCATTTAGTATCAATCCCTTCTGCTGATTTCTCTTCCTGCATTTAGTATCAATCCCTTCTGCTGATTTCCCTTCCTGCATTTAGTATCAATCCCTTCTGATGATTTCTCTTCCTGCATTTAATATCAATCCCTTCTGATGATTTCTCTTCCTGCATTTAGTATCAAACCGGTCTGCTGATTTCTCTTCCTGCATTTAGTATCAATCCCTTCTGCTGATTTCTCTTCCTGCATTTAGTAACAATCCCTTCTGCTGATTTCCTTCCTGCATTTAGTATCAATCCCTTCTGCTGATTTCTCTTCCTGCATTTAGTATCAATCCCTTCTGCTGATTTCCTTCCTGCATTTAGTATCAATCCCTTCTGCTGATTTCCTTTCCTGCATTTAGTATCAATCCCTTCTGCTGATTTCCTTCCTGCATTTAGTATCATTCCCTTTTGCTGATTTCCCTTCCTGCATTTAGTATCAATCCCTTCTGCTGATTTCTCTTCCTGCATTTAGTATCAATCCCTTCTGCTGATCTCCCTTCCTGCATTTAGTATCAATCCCTTCTGCTGAGTTCCTTCCTGCATTTAGTATCAATCCCTTCTGCTGATTTCTCTTCCTGCATTTAGTATCAATCCCTTCTGCTGATTTCCTTCCTGCATTTAGTATCAATCCCTTCTTCTGATTGCCCTTCCTGCATTTAGTATCAATCCCTTCTGCTGATTTCCCTTCCTGCGTTTAGTATCAATCCCTTCTGCTGGTTTCTTTTCTTGCATTTAGTATCAATCCCTTCTGCTGATTTCTCTTCCTGCATTTAGTATCAATCCCTTCTGCTGATTTCCCTTCCTGCATTTAGCATCAATTCCTTCTGCTGATTTCCCTTCCTGCATTTAGTATCAATCCCTTCTGCTGATTTCTCTTCCTGCATTTAGTATCAATCCCTTCTGCTGATTTCTCTTCCTGCATTTAGTATCAGTCCCTTCTGCTGATTTCCCTTCCTGCATTTAGTATCAATCCCTTCTGCTGATTTCTCTTCCTGCATTTAGTATCAATCCCTTCTGCTGATCTCCCTTCCTGCATTTAGTATCAATCCCTTCTGCTGATTTCCTTTCCTGCATTTAGTATCAGCCCCTTCTGCTGATTTCTCTTCCTGCATTTAGTATCAATCCCTTCTGCTGATTTCCCTTCTTGCATTTAGTATCAATCCCTTCTGATGATTTATCTTCCTGCATTTAGTATCAATCCCTTCTGCTGATTTCCCTTCCTGCATTTAGCATCAATCCCTTCTGCTGATTTCCCTTCCTGCGTTTAGTATCAATCCCTTCTGCTGATTTCTCTTCCTGCATTTAGTATCAATCCCGTCTGTTGATTTCTCTTCCTGCATTTAGTATCAATCCCTTCTGCTGATTTCTCTTCCTGCATTTAGTATCAATCCCTTCTGCTGATTTCCCTTCCTGCATTTAGTATCAATCCCTTCTGCTGATTTCCTTCCTGCATTTAGTATCAATCCCTTCTGCTGATTTCCTTCCTGCATTTAGTATCAATCCCTTCTGCTGATTTCTCTTCCTGCATTTAGTATAAGTCCCTTCTTGCATTTAGTATCAATCCCGTCTGGTGATTTCTCTTCCTGCATTTAGTATCAATCCCTTCTGCTGATTTCCTTCCTGCATTTAGTATCAATCCCTTCTGCTGATTTCCCTTCTTGCATTTAATATCAATCCCGTCTGGTGATTTCTCTTCTTGCATTTAGTAACAATCCCTTCTGCTAATTTCCCTTCCTGCATTTAGTATCAATCCCTTCTGCTGATTTCTCTTCCTGCATTTAGTATCAATCCCTTCTGCTGATTTCTCTTCCTGCATTTAGTATCAATCCCGTCTGCTGATTTCTCTTCTTGCATTTTGTATCAATCCCTTCTGCTGATTTCTCTTCCTGCATTTAGTATCATTCCCTTCTGCTGATTTCCCTTCCTGCATTTAGCATCAATCCCTTCTGCTGATTTCTCTTCCTGCATTTAGTATCAATCCCTTCTGCTGATTTCTCTTCCTGCATTTAGTATCAAACCCGTCTGCTGATTTCTCTTCCTGCATTTAGTATCAATCCCTTCTGCTGATTTCTCTTCCTGCATTTAGTATCAATCCCTTCTGCTGATTTCCTTCCTGCATTTAGTATCAATCCCTTCTGCTGATTTCCTTCCTGCATTTAGTATCAATCCCTTCTGCTGATTTCTCTTCCTGCATTTAGTATCAATCCCTTCTGCTGATTTCCCTTCCTGCATTTAGTATCAATCCCTTCTGCTGATTTCTTCACATTTATCAATCCCTTCTGCTGATTTCTCTTCCTGCATTTAGTATCAATCCCTTCTGCTGATTTCTCTTCCTGCATTTAGTATCAATCCCTTCTGCTGATTTCCTTCCTGCATTTAGTATCAATCCCTTCTGCTGATTTCTCTTCCTGCATTTAGTATCAATCCCTTCTGCTGATTTCTCTTCCTGCATTTAGTATCAATCCCTTCTGCTGATTTCCTTCCTGCATTTAGTATCAATCCCTTCTGCTAATTTCCCTTCCTGCATTTAGTATCAATCCCTTCTGCTGATTTTTCTTCCTGCATTTAGTATCAATCCCTTCTGCTGATTTCTCTTCCTGCATTTAGTATCAATCCCGTCTGCTGATTTCCTTCCTGCAGTTAGTATCACTCCCTTCTGCTGATTTCTCTTCCTGCATTTAGCACCAATCCCAACTGCTGATTTCTCTTTCTGCATTTAGTATCAATCCCTTCTGCTGATTTCCTTCCTGCATTTAGTATCAATCCCTTCTGCTGATTTCCTTCCTGCATTTAGTATCAATCCCTTCTGCTGATTTCCCTTCCTGCATTTAGTATCAATCCCTTCTGCTGATTTACCTTCCTGCATTTAGTATCAGTCCCTTCTGCTGATTTCCTTCCTGCATTTAGTATCAATCCCTTCTGCTGATTTCTCTTCCTGCATTTAGTATCAATCCCTTCTGCTGATTTCTCTTCCTGCATTTAGTATCAATCCCTTCTGCTGATTTTCCTTCCTGCATTTAGTATCAGTCCCTTCTGCTGATTTCTCTTCCTGCATTTAGTATCAGTCCCTTCTGCTGATTTCTCTTCCTGCATTTAGTATCAATCCCTTCTGCTGATTTCCCTTCCTGCATTTAGTATCAATCCCTTCTGCTGATTTCTCTTCCTGCATTTAGTATCAATCCCTTCTGCTGATCTCCCTTCCTGCATTTAGTATCAATCCCTTCTGCTGATTTCCTTTCCTGCATTTAGTATCAGCCCCTTCTGCTGATTTCTCTTCCTGCATTTAGTATCAATCCCTTCTGCTGATTTCCTTCCTGCATTTAGTATCAATCCCTTCTGCTGATTTCTCTTCCTGCATTTAGTATCAATCCCTTCTGCTGATTTCCTTCCTGCATTTAGTATCAATCCCTTCTGCTGATTTCCTTCCTGCATTTAGTATCAATCCCTTCTGCTGATTTCCTTCCTGCATTTAGTATCAATCCCTTCTGCTGATTTCCTTCCTGCATTTAGTATCAATCCCTTCAGCTGATTTCTCTTCCTGCATTTAGTATCAATCCCTTCTGCTGATTTCCCTTCCTGCATTTAGTATCAATCCCTTCTGCTGATTTCTCTTCCTGCATTTAGTATCAATCCCTTCTGCTGATTTCCCTTCCTGCATTTAGTATCAATCCCTTCTGCTGATTTCTCTTCCTGCATTTAGTATCAGTCCCTTCTGCTGATTTCCTTCCTGCATTTAGTATCAGTCCCTTCTGCTGATTTCTCTTCCTGCATTTAGTATCAATCCCTTCTGCTGATTTCTCTTCCTGCATTTAGTATCAATCCCTTCTGCTGATTTCTCTTCCTGCATTTAGTATCAATCCCATCTGCTGATTTCTCTTCTTGCATTTAGTATCAATCCCTTCTGCTGATTTCTCTTCCTGCATTTAGTATCAATCCCTTCTGCTGATTTCCCTTCCTGCATTTAGTATCAATCCCTTCTGCTGATTTCTCTTCCTGCATTTAGTATCAATCCCTTCTGCTGATTTCCCTTCCTGCATTTAATATCAATCCCTTCTGCTGATTTCTCTTCCTGCATTTAGTATCAATCCCTTCTGCTGATTTCCCTTCCTGCATTTAGTATCAATCCCTTCTGCTTATTTCTCTTCCTGCATTTAGTATCAATCCCTTCTGCTGATTTCTCTTCCTGCATTTAGTATCAATCCCTTCAGCTGATTTCTCTTCCTGCATTTAGTATCAATCCCTTCTGCTGATTTCTCTTCCTGCATTTAGTATCAATCCCTTCTGCTGATTTCCTTCCTGCATTTAGTATCAATCCCTTCTGCTGATTTCCTTCCTGCATTTAGTATCAATCCCTTCTGCTGATTTCCTTCCTGCATTGCATTTAGTATCAATCCCTTCTGCTGATTTCTCTTCCTGCATTTAGTATCAATCTCTTCTGCTGATTTCCCTTCCTGCATTTAGTATCAATCCCTTCTGCTGATTTCCCTTCCTGCATTTAGTATCAATCCCTTCTGCTGATTTCTCTTCCTGCATTTAGTATCAGTCCCTTCTGCTGATTTCTCATCCTGCATTTAGTATCAATCCCTTCTGCTGATTTCTCTTCCTGCATTTAGTATCAATCCCTTCTGCTGATTTCTCTTCCTGCATTTAGCATCAATTCCTTCTGCTGATTTCCCTTCCTGCATTTAGTATCAATCCCTTCTGATGATTTCTCTTCCTGCATTTAATATCAATCCCTTCTGATGATTTACCTTCTTATATTTAGTGTCAATCGCTTCTTCTGATTTCTCTTCCTGCATTTAGTATCAATCCCTTCTGCTGATTTCCTTCCTGCATTTAGTATCAAACCGGTCTGCTGATTTCCCTTCTTGCATTTAGTGTCAATCCCTTCTGCTGATTTCTCTTCCTGCATTTAGTATCAATCCCTTCTGCTGATTTCCCTTCCTGCATTTAGCATCAATCCCTTCTACTGATTTCTCTTCCTGCATTTAGTATCAATCCCTTCTGCTGATTTCTCTTCCTGCATTTAGTATCAATCCCTTCTGCTGATTTCTCTTCCTGCATTTACTATCAGTCCCTTCTGCTGATTTTTCTTCCTGCATTTAGTATCATTTCCTTCTGCTGATTTCTCTTCCTGCATTTAGTATCAATCGCTTCTGCTGATTTCTCTTCCTGCATTTAGTATCAGTCCCTTCTGCTGATTTCCTTCCTGCATTTAGTATCAATCCCTTCTGCTGATTTCTCTTCCTGCATTTAATATCAATCCCTTCTGCTGATTTCCTTCCTGCATTTAGTATCAATCCCTTCTGCTGATTTCTCTTCCTGCATTTAGTATCAATCCCGTCTGCTGATTTCCCTTCCTGCATTTAGTATCAATCCCTTCTGCTGATTTCTCTTCCTGCATTTAGTATCAATCCCTTCTGCTGATTTCTCTTCCTGCATTTAGTATCAATCCCTTCTGCTGATTTCCCTTCCTGCATTTAGTATCAATCCCTTCTGCTGATTTCCTTCCTGCATTTAGTATCAATCCCTCCTGCTGATTTCTCTTCCTGCATTTAGTATCAATCCCTTCTGCTGATTTCTCTTCCTGCATTTAGTATCAATCCCTTCTGCTGATTTCCTTCCTGCATTTAGTATCAATCCCTTCTGCTGATTTCTCTTCCTGCATTTAGTATCAATCCCTTCTGCTGATTTCCTTCCTGCATTTAGTATCAATCCCTTCTGTTGATTTCCCTTCCTGCATTTAGTATCAATCCCTTCTGCTGATTTCACTTCCTGCATTTAGTATCAATCCCTTCTGCTGATTTCTCTTCTTGCATTTAGTATCAATCCCTTCTGCTGATTTCCCTTCCTGCATTTAGCATCAATTCCTTCTGCTGATTTCTCTTCCTGCATTTAGTATCAATCCCTTCTGCTGATTTCCCTTCCTGCATTTAGCATCAATTCCTTCTGCTGATTTCTCTTCCTGCATTTAGTATCAATCCCTTCTGCTGATTTCTCTTCCTGCATTTAGTATCAATCCTGTCTGCTGATTTCCCTTCCTGCATTTAGCATCAATCCCTTCTGCTGATTTCTCTTCCTGCATTTAATATCAATCCCTTCTGCTGATTTCCCTTCTTGCATTTAGTATCAATCCAATCTGATGATTTATCTTCCTGAATTTAGTATCAATCCCTACTGCTGATTTCTCTTCCTGCATTTAGTATCAATCCCTTCTGCTGATTTCCCTTCCTGCATTTAGCATCAATCCCTTCTACTGATTTCTCTTCCTGCATTTAGTATCAATCCCTTCTGCTGATTTCGCTTCCTGCATTTAGTATCAATCCCTTCTGCTGATTTCTCTTCCTGCATTTAGTATTAATCCCTTCTGCTGATTTCCCTTCCTACATTTAGTATCAATCACTTCTGTTGATTTCGCTTCCTGCATTTAGTATCAATCCCTTCTGTTGATTTCCCTTCTTGCATTTAGTATCAATCCCTTCTGCTGATTTCCCTTCTTGCATTTATTATCAATCCCTTCTGCTGATTTCTCTTCCTGCATTTAATATCAATCCCGTCTGGTGATTTCTCTTCTTGCATTTAGTAACAATCCCTTCTGCTAATTTCCCTTCCTGCATTTAGTATCAATCCCTTCTGCTGATTTCTCTTCCTGCATTTAGTATCAATCCCTTCTGCTGATTTCTCTTCCTGCATTTAGTATCAATCCCGTCTGCTGATTTCTTTTCCTGCATTTAGTATCAATCCCTTCTGCTGATTTTCTCTCCTGCATTTAGTATCAATCCCTTCTGCTGATTTCTCTTCCTGCATTTAGTATCAATCCCTTCTGCTGATTTCCCTTCCTGCATTTAGCATCAATCCCTTCTGCTGATTTCTCTTCCTGCATTTAGTATCAATCCCTTCTGCTGATTTCCCTTCTTGCATTTAGTATCAATCCCTTCTGCTGATTTCTCTTCCTGCATTTAGTATCAATCCCTTCTGCTGATTTCCCTTCCTGCATTTAGTATCAATCCCTTCTGCTGATTTCTCTTCCTGCATTTAGTATCAATCCCTTCTGCTGATTTCTCTTCCTGCATTTAGTATCAATCCCTTCTGCTGATTTCCCTTCCTGCATTTAGTATCAATCCCTTCTGCTGATTTCTCTTCCTGCATTTAGTATCAATCCCTTCTGCTGATTTCCCTTCCTGCATTTAGTATCAATCCCTTCTGCTGATTTCTCTTCCTGCATTTAGTATCAATCCCTTCTGCTGATTTCCCTTCCTGCATTTAGTATCAATCCCTTGTGCTGATTTCTCTTCCTGCATTTAGTATCAATCCCTTCTGCTGATTTCTCTTCCTGCATTTAGTATCAATCCCTTCTGCTGATTTCTCTTCCTGCATTTAGTATCAATCCCTTCTGCTGATTTCCCTTCCTGCATTTAGTATCAATCCCTTCTGCTGATTTCTCTTCCTGCATTTAGTATCAATCCCTTCTGCTGATTTCCCTTCTTGCATTTAGTATCAATCCATTCTGCTGATTTCCTTCCTGCATTTAGTATCAATCCCTTCTGCTGATTTCTCTTCCTGCATTTAGTATCAATCCCTTCTGCTGATTTCCCTTCCTGCATTTAGTATCAATCCCTTCTGCTGATTTCCCTTCCTGCATTTAGTATCAATCCCTTCTGCTGATTTCTCTTCCTGCATTTAGTATCAATCCCTTGTGAGGATTTCTCTTCGTGCATTTAGTATCAGTCCCTTCTGCTGATTTCTCTTCCTGCATTTAGTATCAATCCCTTCTGCTGATTTCCCTTCCTGCATTTAGTATCAATCCCTTCTGCTGATTTCTCTTCCTGCATTTAGTATCAATCCCTTCTGCTGATTTCTCTTCCTGCATTTAGTATCAATCCCTTCTGCTGATTTCTCTTCCTGCATTTAGTATCAATCCCTTCTGCTGATTTCTTCCTGCATTTAGTATCAATCCCTTCTGCTGATTTCCCTTCCTGCATTTAGTATCAATCCCTTCTGCTGATTTCTCTTCCTGCATTTAGTATCAATCCCTTCTGCTGATTTCCCTTCCTGCATTTAGTATCAATCCCTTCTGCTGATTTCTCTTCCTGCATTTAGTATCAATCCCTTCTGCTGATTTCCCTTCCTGCATTTAGTATCAATCCCTTCTGATGATTTATCTTCCTGCATTTAGTATCAATGCGTTCTGCTGATTTCTCTTCCTGCATTTAGTATCAATCCCTTCTGCTGATTTCCTTCCTGCATTTAGTATCAATCCCTTCTGCTGATTTCTCTTCCTGCATTTAGTATAAATCCCTTCTGCTGATTTCTCTTCCTGCATTTAGTATCAATCCCTTCTGCTGATTTCTCTTCCTGCATTTAGTATCAATCCCTTCTGCTGATTTCTCTTCCTGCATTTAGTATCAATCCCTTCTGCTGATTTCTCTTCCTGCATTTAGTATCAATCCCTTCTGCTGATTTCTCTTCCTGCATTTAGTATCAATCCTGTCTGCTGATTTCTCTTCCTGCATTTAGTATCAATCCCTTCTGCTGATTTCCCTTCCTGCATTTAGTATCAATCCCTTCTGCTGATTTCCCTTCCTGCATTTAGTATCAATCCCTTCTGCTGATTTCTCTTCCTGCATTTAGTATCAGTCCCTTCTGCTGATTTCCTTCCTGCATTTAGTATCAATCCCTTCTGCTGATTTCTCTTCCTGCATTTAGTATCAATCCCTTCTGCTGATTTCTCTTCCTGCATTTAGTATCAATCCCTTCTGCTGATTTCTCTTCCTGCATTTAGTATCAATCCCTTCTGCTGATTTCTCTTCCTGCATTTAGTATCAATCCCTTCTGCTGATCTCCCTTCCTGCATTTAGTATCAATCCCTTCTGCTGATTTCCTTTCCTGCAATTAGTATCAGTCCCTTCTGCTGATTTCCCTTCCTGCATTTAGTATCAATCCCTTCTGCTGATTTCCCTTCCTGCATTTAGTATCAATCCCTTCTGCTGATTTCTCTTCCTGCATTTAGTATCAGTCCCTTCTGCTGATTTCTCTTCCTGCATTTAGTATCAATCCCTTCTGCTGATTTCTCTTCCTGCATTTAGTATCAATCCCTTCTGCTGATTTCTCTTCCTGCATTTAGTATCAGTCCCTTCTGCTGATTTCTCTTCCTGCGTTTAGTATCAATCCCTTCTGCTGATTTCTCTTCCTGCATTTAGTATCAATCCTGTCTGCTGATTTCCTTCCTGCATTTAGTATCAATCCCTTCTGCTGATTTCTCTTCCTGCATTTAGTATCAATCCCTTCTGCTGATTTCTCTTCCTGCATTTAGTATCAATCCCTTCTGCTGATTTCCTTCCTGCATTTAGTATCAATCCTTCTGCTGATTTCTCTTCCTGCATTTAGTATCAATCCCTTCTGCTGATTTCCTTCCTGCATTTAGTATCAATCCCTTCTGCTGATTTCCCTTCCTGCATTTAGTATCAATCCCTTCTGCTGATTTCCTTCCTGCATTTAGTATCAATCCCTTCTGCTGATTTCTCTTCCTGCATTTAGTATCAATCCCTTCTGCTGATTTCTCTTCCTGCATTTAGTATCAATCCCTTCTGCTGATTTCCTTTCCTGGAATTAGTATCAGTCCCTTCTGTTGATTTCCCTTCCTGCAGTTAGTATCAATCCCTTCTGCTAATTTCCCTTCCTGCATTTAGTATCAATCCCTTCTGCTGATTTTTCTTCCTGCATTTAGTATCAAACCCGTCTGATGATTTCCTTCCTGCATTTAGTATCAATCCCTTCTGCTGATTTCCTTCCTGCATTGAGTATCAATCCCTTCTGCTGATTTCTCTTGGTGCATTTAGTATCAATCCCTTCTGCTGATTTTTCTTCCTGCATTTAGTATCAATCCCTTCTGCTGATTTCTCTTCCTGCATTTAGTATCAAACCCGTCTGCTGATTTCTCTTCTTGCATTTTGTATCAATCCCTTCTGCTGGATTCTCTTATCCTGCATTTAGTATCATTCCCTTCTGCTAATTTCCCTTCCTGCATTTAGTATCAATCCCTTCTGCTGATTTCTCTTCCTGCATTTAGTATCAATCCCTTCTGCTGATTTCTCTTCCTGCATTTAGTATCAATCCCTTCTGCTGATTTCTCTTCCTGCATTTAGCATCAATCCCTTCTGCTGATTTCTCTTCCTGCATTTAGTATCAATCCCTTCTGCTGATTTCCCTTCCTGCATTTAGTATCAATCCCTTCTGCTGATTTCTCTTCCTGCATTTAGTATCAATCCCGTCTGCTGATTTCTCTTCTTGCATTTTGTATCAATCCCTTCTGCTGATTTATCTTCCTGCATTTAGTATCAATCCCTTCTGCTGATTTCTCTTCCTGCATTTAGTATCAATCCCTTCTGCTGATTTCCTTCCTGCATTTAGTATCAATCCCTTCTGCTGATTTCTCTTCCTGCATTTAGTATCAATCCCTTCTGCTGATTTCTCTTCCTGCATTTAGTATCAATCCCTTCTGCTGATTTCCCTTCTTGCATTTAGTATCAATCCCTTCTGATGATTTATCTTCCTGCATTTAGTATCAATCCCTTCTGCTGATTTCCCTTCCTGCATTTAGTATCAATCCCTTCTGCTGATTTCTCTTCCTGCATTTAGTATCAATCCCTTCTGCTGATTTCCCTTCCTGCATTTAGTATCAATCCCTTCTGCTGATTTCCTTCCTGCATTTAGTATTAATCCCTTCTGCTGATTTCTCTTCCTGCATTTAGTATCAATTCCTTCTGCTGATTTCTCTTCCTGCATTTAGTATCAATCCCTTCTGCTGATTTCCCTTCCTGCATTTAGTATCAATCCCTTCTGCTGATTTCCCTTCCTGCATTTAGTATCAGTCCCTTCTGCTGATTTCTCTTCCTGCATTTAGTATCAATCCTCTGATTTCCCTTCCTGCATTTAGTATCAGTCCCTTCTGCTGATTTCTCTTCCTGCATTTAGTATCAGTCCCTTCTGCTGATTTCTCATCCTGCATTTAGTATCAATCCCTTCTGCTGATTTCTCTTCCTGCATTTAGCATCAATTCCTTCTGCTGATTTCCCTTCCTGCATTTAGTATCAATCCCTTCTGATGATTTCTCTTCCTGCATTTAGTATCAATCCCTTCTGCTGATTTCTCTTCCTGCATTTAGTATCAATCCCTTCTGCTGATCTCCCTTCCTGCATTTAGTATCAATCCCTTCTGCTGATTTCTCTTCCTGCATTTAGTATCAATCCCTTCTGCTGATTTCCTTTCCTGCATTTAGTATCAATCCCTTCTGCTGATTTCCTTCCTGCATTTAGTATCAATCCCTTCTGCTGATTTCCTTCCTGCATTTAGTATCAATCCCTTCTCCTGATTTCCCTTCTTGCTTTTAGTGTCAATCCCTTCTGCTGATTTCTCTTCCTGCATTTAGTATCAATCCCTTCTGCTGATTTCCCTTCCTGCATTTAGTGTCAATCCCTTCTGCTGATTTCCTTTCCTGCATTTAGTATCAATCCGGTCTGCTGATTTCCCTTCTTGCATTTAGTGTCAATCCCTTCTGCTGATTTCTCTTCTTGCATTTAGTATCAATCCCTTCTGCTGATTTCCCTTCTGCTGATTTCACTTCCTGCATTTAGTATCAATCCCTTCTGCTGATTTCTCTTCCTGCATTTAGTATCAGTCCCTTCTGCTGATTTCTCTTCTTGCATTTAGTATCAATCCCTTCTGCTGATTTCTCTTCCTGCATTTAGTATCAATCCTGTCTGCTGATTTCCCTTCCTGCATTTAGCATCAATCCCTTCTGCTGATTTCTCTTCCTGCATTTAATATCAATCCCTTCTGCTGATTTCCCTTCCTGCATTTAGTATCAATCCCTTCTGCTGATTTCCCTTCCTGCATTTAGTATCAATCCCTTCTGCTGATTTCTCTTCCTGCATTTAGTATCAGTCCCTTCTGCTGATTTCTCTTCCTGCATTTAGTATCAATCCCTTCTGCTGATTTCCTTCCTGCATTTAGCATCAATTCCTTCTGCTGATTTCTCTTCCTGCATTTAGTATCAATCCCTTCTGCTGATTTCTCTTCCTGCATTTAGTATCAATCCTGTCTGCTGATTTCCCTTCCTGCATTTAGTATCAATCCCTTCTGCTGATTTCTCTTCCTGCATTTAGTATCAATCCCTTCTGCTGATTTCTCTTCCTGCATTTAGTATCAATCCCTTCTGCTGATTTCCCTTCCTGCATTTAGTATCAATCCCTTCTGCTGATTTCTCTTCCTGCATTTAGTATCAATCCCTTCTGCTGATTTCCCTTCCTGCATTTAGCATCAATCCCTTCTGCTGATTTCTCTTCCTGCATTTAATATCAATCCATTCTGCTGATTTCCCTTCCTGCATTTAGTATCAATCCCTTCTGCTGATTTCCTTTCCTGCAATTAGTATCAGTCCCTTCTGCTGATTTCCCTTCCTGCATTTAGTATCAATCCCTTCTGCTGATTTCTCTTCCTGCATTTAGTATCAGTCCCTTCTGCTGATTTCTCTTCCTGCATTTAGTATCAATCCCTTCTGCTGATTTCCCTTCTTGCATTTAGTATCAATCCCGTCTGCTGATTTCTCTTCTTGCATTTAGTATCAATCCCTTATGCTGATTTCCCTTCCTGCATTTAGTATCAATCCCTTCTGATGATTTCTCTTCCTGCATTTAGTATCAATCCCTTCTGCTGATTTCTCTTCCTGCATTTAGTATCAATCCGGTCTGCTGATTTCCCTTCTTGCATTTAGTGTCAATCCCTTCTGCTGATTTCTCTTCCTGCATTTAGTATCAATCCCTTCTGCTGATTTCCCTTCCTGCATTTAGCATCAATCCCTTCTGCTGATTTCCTTTCCTGCAATTAGTATCAGTCCCTTCTGCTGATTTCTCTTCCTGCATTTAGTATCAATCCCTTCTGCTGATTTCTCTTCCTGCATTTAGTATCAATCCCTTCTGCTGATTTCCCTTCCTGCATTTAGCATCAATCCCTTCTGCTGATTTCTCTTCCTGCATTTAGTATCAATCCCTTCTGCTGATTTCTCTTCCTGCATTTAGTATCAATCCCTTCTGCTGATTTCCCCTTCCTGCATTTAGTATCAATCCCTTATGCTGATTTCCCTTCCTGCATTTAGTATCAATCCCTTCTGATGATTTCTCTTCCTGCATTTAGTATCAATCCCTTCTGCTGATTTCTCTTCCTGCATTTAGTATCAATCCCTTCTGCTGGTTTCTCTTCCTGTATTTAGTATTAATCCCTCCTGCTGATTTCCCTTCCTGCATTTAGCATCAATCCCTTCTGCTGATTTTCCTTCCTGCATTTACTATCAATCCCTTGTGATGATTTCTCTTCCTGCATTTAGTATCAATCCCTTCTGCTGATTTCTCTTCCTGCATTTAGTATCAATCCCTTCTGCTGATTTCCCTTCCTGCATTTAGCATCAATTCCTTCTGCTGATTTCCCTTCCTGCATTTAGTATCAATCCCTTCTGCTGATTTCTCTTCCTGCATTTAGTATCAATCCCTTCTGCTGATTTCCTTTCCTGCATTTAGTATCAGTCCCTTCTGCTGATTTCTCTTCCTGCATTTAGTATCAATCCCTTCTGCTGATTTCCCTTCCTGCATTTAGCATCAATCCCTTCTGCTGATTTATCTTCCTGCATTTAGTATCAATCCCTTCTGCTGATTTCCCTTCTTGCATTTAGTATCAATCCCTTCTGATGATTTATCTTCCTGCATTTAGTATCAATCCCTTCTGCTGATTGCCCTTCCTGCATTTAGTATCAATCCCTTCTGCTGATTTCTCTTCCTGCATTTAGTATCAATCCCTTCTGCTGATTTCTCTTCCTGCATTTAGTATCAATCCCTTCTGCTGAGTTCCTTTCCTGCATTTAATATCAGTCCCTTCTGCTGATTTCCCTTCCTGCATTTAGTATCAATCCCTTCTGCTGATTTTCCTTCCTGCATTTAGTATCAATCCCTTCTGATGATTTCTCTTCCTGCATTTAGTATCAGTCCCTTCTGCTGATTTCTCTTCCTGCATTTAGTATCAATCCCTTCTGCTGATTTCTCTTCCTGCATTTAGCATCAATTCCTTCTGCTGATTTCCCTTGCATTTAGTATCAATCCCTTCTGCTGATTTCTCTTCCTGCATTTAGTATCAATCCCTTCTGCTGATTTCCCTTCCTGCATTTAGCATCAATTCCTTCTGCTGATTTCCCTTCCTGCATTTATTATTAATCCCTTCTGCTGATTTCCCTTCCTACATTTAGTATCAATCCCTTCTGCTGATTTCCCTTCCTGCATTTAGTATCAATCCCTTCTGCTGATTTCTCTTCCTGCATTTAGTATCAATCCCTTCTGCTGATTTCTCTTCCTGCATTTAGCATCAATCCCTTCTGCTGATTTTCCTTCCTGCATTTACTATCAATCCCTTGTGATGATTTCTCTTCCTGCATTTAGTATCAATCCCTTCTGCTGATTTCTCTTCCTGCATTTAGTATCAATCCCTTCTGCTGATTTCTCTTCCTGTATTTAGTATTAATCCCTTCTGCTGATTTCCCTTCCTGCATTTAGCATCAATCCCTTCTGCTGATTTCCCTTTCTGTATTTATTATTAATCCCTTCTGCTGATTTCCCTTCCTACATTTAGTATCAATCCCTTCTATTGATTTCTCTTCCTGCATTTAGTATCAATCCCGTCTGTTGATTTCTCTTCCTGCATTTAGTATCAATTCCTTCTGCTGATTCCCTTCCTGCATGCACTCTTTCTCTCGCTCCTCATTTTTCACTCCATATTTTTCTTCTAAATTTTCTTCTTCAGCTTGTTCACCTTCTCCCTCAGCCTTTTGTTGTCCTTCCTCATCTATGTTTTTTTCTTCCTTTTCTCTGTCTTTTTCATTTACTGTTTGCTCTTGACAGTCCATCCAAACGTGTTCCCTTTTTTTACACAACCTGCATTCTGACTCACACCACCATTTTTCTGTATGCCCTTTCTCCCCACACTGGATACATTGTACCTTTTTACAATGATTAATTAAATGAAAAAAGCCCCCACAAATGAAACATGATTAAGGCTGGTCAGTATATCTTAATGTCCTCTATGACCAGCCACAATACCCTTATCCGGGATTTCACCATATTTTTCTCACATTTCAAAACAGATTCCAACCTCTCCCATCCATTCCATAAGTTACTTTCATGTCTAACTTTCACATTATTATCAATAGTTTCACGCAGACACTGCTTGCATTTTTCAGCATCTTCTTCCAGTCTATCAGTTCTAAACTGCAAAATAACATTTTGTAACATTTAAGTTACTACCAGAAAATTTATAATTGTTCCACATATAAATGTCCTTCTTTTTGTTACACATTTCCAGAAATTTCATCTTCATTCCACCAGTTTTAAATTTCAAATCACAAAAATTCTCTGTCCCAATGTACATAAAAGATCAAATTTCTTGAGCTTTGAAACCTAAAACAGTTACCAGATTGTCCCACACATAATGTCAGTCTATTACGGTGTCATTTATTGTTCTTATTGTCACAGTTGGTCTTCTTTTTAAAAATAGTTTTGCTTACAGTTGCCTGCTTCTCTCTTTTTTTGCCTGCTTGCTAGTACTGCATGTTTTAGTTACTGCAATATCTGCTGCCACAAAAACAGACACCGTGTCCGTTTTTTGTGCTTTCTTCTTGTACTTTCTGTCACTGCTGCAGTAAGTTTTAACTGCTCTATTCTCTTCTGCCACATCCTCTTGGTCTTTTTCCACATCACTATCCTCAGCAGTTCTGAAACGGTTATTTGGCATCTCACCTCTTAAAACAGCAGGACACTGTCACCTGGATCGTCCTGCTCAATTATTTTTAATAGAACATCACCTGCAAGCCTTGTCCCATAGTAAATGTTGCTTTCTAAGGTGTATGTCAACTATATAATTAAAGATGCAGTACATATGTGCTAAAATTCATATTCCCTTTATTACGTAACAATTATAGATCACTTCACAGACGTATACCTTGTCTGTTGAATCCATTGTATGTTTTGTTATATTTATGAGTTTGAGGACCCGGTATGCTAGTGCCTTTGCATTGCTCACAATGCTGCACTCTTGCAATTTGTATGCACACCAGGTTTATGTATTGTTTGTCTGTCTGTACTGCTGGGCTATTTATAATAACAGAAGGTCTTTTTTATGGGAAATCACTTAAGGATGGTTGCCCTACCTGTATTGTAGAAGGCCATCAGTTGTCTCTGTAACATAAACCTAACCCCATTTTCACTTTATAGTTTAACTAAGAAAGGAGACTCAGTATTGGCCATAGGTAACAGATATTGTAATGCACAAAACTTGTTGTCCATTATAAAAATAAGGACTACGTCTAAGGTTACAGAAATGTTGCTAATGATGTTCATATGTGCTCAACAACAAAGCTCTATACTAGCAAATTACAATTAACCAAATACACCACACAACACAAATCAACAATTAACATATAAAGCCCTAAATCATAGAAAAGACAGACATTTTTTGAAGAGTACTTTCACCCCCTACATTGCATCCCTTCAATTTCTAAGCATGTTATCCCTGAGGCTGATGTACTTCAGAGAAAATACTTTAATACTTGTAAACCCTCTGATGTTCTGTACACACAGATAGACAAACATCAGTCAGTATATAACTTGTTTTTCCTGTATCATACTGTCATTGTTGCACAAAATACTAGACTGCCAAAATGTTTATGGCATCATGAGCAAATTGCAAATTGATACAAATTAAATCAAGATGTTTCAGTTTGCAAACTATTTAATGAATGCAAATAAACTTAATGAGGCAATTTTAAACATGTTTTAAGAGTTATAACCATTGGATGCATTAATACACAATTAGCATTGATTTTTTTGAATTAAGTACTTAACTATCAATTTGGTTACTAGATTCATAGGTTCATAGGTGTACACTAGGCTAACAAACACTGGGACCTTTATAAGCCCAGCCATGCAACCCAAATGTATTCCAGGAGTTATTGTTCATTACGTGTTTTAAGGGGTGCATTTTAGTTAGCATATGATTTAATGACTGCCTCTCTCAATCAGAGATATAGGTGTCAGACTGGGGTGAATTTCCAATTTAAAAAAAACAAAACAAAAAAAAAGCAGTCCTGCACTATGGTAAATCATGGATTGCAAGAAAAATTCCACAAACAGCAAGCTAAGCAAATCCAATAATGGACACGTAAAGTCGGTGAAAGACAAGGTTTATTACTCCACAAAGCTTTCAGGAAGAGTCCCTTCTTCAGTGTGTACGCATTAGTTAAAATTAACAGTCACTTTACACAATTCAGAAATACAACAGCCCAATAGAAAAACACATTCAATCAGTCAGTTGTGGTGCAGCTAAAATTTTAAAGCCATATAGCGTCTATGCATATAAAAGCTTCAGCATAGAAAAAACATACATACAAAAACATATATAAAAAACATATCTTATAAAAAATCTGCGTATAGAAAACATTTATAAAAGAATGGTTATAAAATATGTTGCTTCATTTTCAGTATAACCTTAATACTTATAGCTGAATTTAAGCCTGGTCTAGAGTCGGCATTTAAACGTGTAATCCATTTATATTCGCGGACCTGTATGGCGTTATTAAGATCGCCTCTTCTCTTCCTTTTCATTATTACATCAATAATCCTGAAAAGAAACGTGCGTCGTCTCCTGCTTCACTAATATGCTTATAAAGAGCATTTGTATTTACCTTTCTCCTTATTTCTGATTTATGCTCAATAATCCGATCTTTTAGCTTCCTGTTGCTTTTGCCTACATAAAATGCAGGGCATTTCATGCACGGGGCCAGATAAATTATATTTATGGTATTACAAGTAGCTTACCCCTTAAATCTCATCTCTTTTCCTGTTTTATTATTGTTTTAAATGTATTTACTCTCTATATCTTTAATCTTAAATTTAAACAGAAAAGTGCTTTTTAGCATGTCCATGTTTTCCTTAGACGGATCTTAATCTTTTATCACCCCTCAACTGTTTTGGGCTTGCTTTGACACAATTATGCAAAAGAAGGGTTTATCTCACACCTCACCAGCTTCTTAATATCGAACAAAAAATTTAATGTTCCAGTTCCTAATTTATAATAACCAGACCATTGATTCTTCTGTTGTATGTAGTCACATATCTCATGTGTTTATCTTCACTTTTCCTATTGAAAGGACCACCCGTCTTTATACCATGATGGAAAATAAGGCAAAGCTTCGTTCCCGCTCATACTTAAAACCTTACTTCTTGTTTGTTTTAACAAGACTTTCGTATAGC
Source organism: Protopterus annectens (assembly GCF_019279795.1). NCBI lineage: Eukaryota > Metazoa > Chordata > Ceratodontiformes > Protopteridae > Protopterus > Protopterus annectens. The sequence continues at coordinate 1,758,700,867 of NC_056729.1, forward strand.
CTTGTATACTGAAGTCATCAGTCATATCATTTATTTGATTGTTACATTGTACATTGTCAGTACTGAGATGACAGACAGAAGGGACCCTTCCCGAAAGCTTTGTGGAGTAATAAACCTGGTCTTTCACCGACTTTGCATGTCCGTTATTGGATTTGCTTCGCTTGCTGTTTGTAAATTTCCAATTTCCCATCCATTGGTCCAGGTTGCTCTTGAATAAGGTCAGAGGAGGGCTCTGCTTCCCATGGAAGCCCTTTTAATGGCAAGGTTTGCTTTAGCTGGTATATGTTTATTACTTCAGGTACGCGTGTGCTATTCATTCTATTTATTAATTTTTTTATTTTATTTTTGCATACATTGAAGACTTAAATTAACATTATTTGCATACATAACTTTTTTATTTAATTCCTGTTATGAATCACAGGGTATGTTATAATGGACAGTGGTTAGTTTTTAATAATGTGGTCAGTCAACTTATCTACATCAAACTTCTTAATGGATGCCGAATGAAATCAGACTCATAATAAAGTGATTATTGGGTTTCAGATAAACTGTTCTTTACACTGTTTTAAGTTAATAATGTAGACTTTGATATGCCAAACTGCAAAGTGTGTTTTTTTTTTGAGAAAATCCCTTGTTTCACTGGCCTTTCAGAATTCACCATCGGTCCATCCTGATTAGTATGAGGCCATTAAAGTTAAGATTCAAATCCATTAGAACTGACCACTGTCTCTGTAGTTTTCTTTTACACCTGACATAACAAAAGAGATGTTAGCTTTTGAAATCTTGATTTAAGTAAATTTTCTAAGTGCTCTACTTAGAAGAATATTACTATAAACTGTTCAAATGGTAAGTAGCTTAGAGACTATCCTTTCATGCAAGAGTAACAGAATTCTTTCTGCACTGTAGGATAGCTTTTATAAGTTAGATAAAATATCAATCTTGAACTAATTTTGTTTTAAGTGATTGAAATCATGTATTCCACCCAATGAGTCTGTTTTTTTCTTTCAGTGGTTGGATCTCTCTTAAAATGCATCTTTCTTATAATGAAGACACAGTACTAAAACTTTGCAATCTTCCCAACTTTTGTACAACATACTATAGGCTTATACAAAAAATGGTGTGGTTACATCAGACCATAAATATTTTCTTTATTTTAGAAGTTTATAGGAAATTCTACATTTTCACTTTAAGACAGTGGTTTTTTTTTTGCACTATAGTTATTTCTTGTTTGTTTCTTTACCAGAAATGCCTATTTTAAGAGGATGCCCAGTGAGAATAATTCTAGTACATCGGCGATATAAAGATTAAGAAAAAAATGATACAATCAGAGAAGGGTTTCTTCTGGTATTATTCTGGGTGGTAGAAATGCTGGATGAGTAGTCAGGCAATGTGATTTCACTGAGATAAATATGAAAAGTGTAGATGATTTCCCCCTTTTACTGCAAACAGCACACAACTGAAAGTCTCAAAGAGCAGTCCCTTACAGACAGATGCAAACATGTTTACTGTCAGCACCATGAATGATTTGTATTCATAATGGCAAGGCTATCGAGTCTGTTAGTTGGATTCAAAACAGTGGGTGTGGTTTTATCAAAATTTTTGGCATATGCACTAAGTGGATTTATTGTCAAATTTTTTCCTTATATTGTTATCTGTCAACATTTTCACAATTAGACATGCTGAGCTGACTTTCACTACTCTGAGTACAATACCCTAATATAGAATTCTGATGTTGGCTAGCGGAGGTAATTTTGTCAGAATGAGAAAAGACTGGATTCTAGTTTTTATTAACTATAGAGATTTACTTCACTTGTGATCAAATGTGGCAGGATTCTTTGCATTTCTGTAGTGTTTCTGCACAACACAAAATAAGATTCACACATAGTGGTGTACATAGGATCATAGGATCATGGGATCATAGGAGATTACTAGGCTAATGGCTCTGGGGCCCTTACAAGCCTAGCCAAGACTTTATCCCCAGAAAAGAAACCACAATCAGCACCTGTTGCCCCTGTCAGTGAGGGACACGGGTGGAACTCCCGGGACAAATTTGTGGTTGCTCACCCACTCATCAAGGTTGTGCTTGAAGAGGGTCAGTGACGTACTTTGTTTGGCGTGTATGGGTGTCTATTCCAGAGACGGGGCAGCCTCTGGGAGACAAACCTGTCCCTCCAGCAGGTTTTGTTAATGTCACATATTAGGTTCAAGCCTTTTGATCGGTTATTACGTGAGGAGTTAGACTTACAGATATGGAGCATCTCTAGAAGAGATGCTCATCAAGCTGTTTTAAAATTTTAACTGCACTGCTGGTTATGGTAATTAGAATATAGGAAAAGTACGATTATCCAGACATCTGTGAATACACCAAATACATTTGGCTAAGTTGACGGGTCAAATAATGGAATATCTGATGCTTAGCTTTGCAGCACAATATAAATTTGTCTGAATAATGGCTGACTATTCTGAATCATTTGGGTTACTATGAAAACATTAATGTACCTTGTTGAAGCCAAAGTGCTCAGCCAGGTATGTAATGAAAACAGGCCTGTTAGCATGAGGGAATAAAACTACTTCTGTGGTCTCTTGATTGGAGTTTGTTATCTGGAGTGCTTGTGTGTGAACAGTGTCCTTGCCTGCTGACTGTGGTATATGCTCTGGACCCAGGCACAGAATACCAATCTAGAGTCATATCACCTTATCTGTGATAGAATAATCCAGCATACATCAGGTATTGAACATTGAAGCCTCTCATGCTGACACAACTGCTGAATGTACATTTAGGAAGAGATCCTGGTATGAATGTAACCCCATATACAGATCCCTGCTTCATTCCGCAGTATCAAACATAGTTTGTAAAAACTTTATGTACTGCCATCTTGTTGGGCAGATGCACATGTACCAAAATGGAAGCACGCATCTCAGGTCAGGCCTGAGGTGCAGGAGGAAACCAGTGATTAAATAAGCCAATTTTGTGAATGATAGGAAAGCTACTTTGTATACCATGCTGGGTGTATAAAAAATACCCTTTTTACATGTTTATACATGCTTATTTTAATCTTCTCTCTCTCTTCTGTCAAAATTAAAGAGATCATTTTTTGCAGACTGCAGACTAGATTTAACTGATTTTGATAAGTGGGAAGATGTCATAACTTTGAACAATTTAAGTTGGGCTGGGAGTAATTATTAAACATAATTACAATCTGAAATGAAGCAATAAGAAGTCAGCGTTCTAAGCAAATCATTTTGCTTTTATAACAGATATAGGAGTGACACAGATCTGTGATTTTTTTCTATTGTTTCTTCTTAGTGTGTGTGTGTGTGTGTGTGTGTGTGTGTGTGTGTGTGTGTGTGTGTGTGTGTGTGTGTGTGTGTGTGTGTGTGTGTGTGTGTGTGTGTGTGTGTGTGTGTGTGTGTGTGTGTGTGTGTGTGTGTGTGTGTGTGTGTGTGTGTGTGTGTGTGTGTGTGTGTGTGTGTGTGTATGTGTGTATATATGTGTGTGTGTGTGTGTGTGTGTGTGTGTGTGTGTGTGTGTGTGTGTGTGTGTGTGTGTGAGAGAGCATGTGTCTATGTATTTGTATGTATATATGTGTGTGTGTGTGTGTGTGTGTGTGTGTGTGTGTGTGTGTGTGTGTGTGTGTGTGTGTGTGTGTGTGTGTGTGTGTGTGTGTGTGTGTGTGTGTGTGAGTGAGAGAGAGAGAGAGCATGTGTCTATGTATTTGTATGTATATATGTGTGTGTGTGTGTGTGTGTGTGTGTGTGTGTGTGTGTGTGTGTGTGTGTGTGTGTGTGTGTATGTGTGTGAGAGAGAGCATGTGTCTATGTATTTGTATGTATATATGTGTGTGTGTGAGTGTGTGTATATTTCTGTGTATGTGCTGCAAAAATGGGAGAACATGAAGTCTACAGCCTTACCTCTCAAATGTACAGATTTTTGCAGAATGAACAGATTTTTGCATCATATTTTTGGTCTGTTCTCATAAAATTTGTGGTTTTCTGGCAAGTCACAGAGTATTGAAGTCCCTAAATAATGAGATACATTTGAGTTTCAGACTTAATTTCCTTCATAAAATGCATGATGACACACATCCTGTTATTCTAGCAACTTTCTAAGTATATAAAAGCAATATTTAAAATTGGTCCCTGTTGTTAAGCCTTTATCCCCATTATCTTAGACTTTGTCCAGATTTCTTGCGCTAAGAGGTTGAGAGGTATGTTTACGGCAGGTGAGAACATTTATTGCAGGTTCAGTGAATTACTAATTAAATTAACAAGATGACAGCAGCCAGCTAGAGAGCTGTAATAATTATGCTGTCACACTACAGCTGTTAAGAAATATACGTTACAAGCTGGAGACGTGACTGAGTTTCCGATAACTGACAGTTTCAGCAGGGTTCTGGTAAGTGAAACTTTATTGTATTCATTAAATCATGGCAACCTGGACTTAGACATTCAGCACCTTAGATTAAATGGATATTAAATTAGAAAAAGTGCATTTCTTCTTATTTAACACCATGTGCTCTGAACTCTGCCCTGCAGTCATGCTTTATGCCTTCGCTGCAAGATTGCAGTTAAATATATCTGCGTACATTAGACGGCCACAGGCGAGAGCTCAGTACAGATTTCACATGCAGTATTGAGTACCTAGTCTGAGAAGTTATCATTTTTTGCATTTTTTTTTTTGTTTTATAAAGTGTATACATTGGATCTGCACAGAGTGCAAAAGCTGCAATAAGTGCAGTTAGAAATCAAATATGTTTCCTGAGATTATGCTGCTAACCGTAACAGTTAAGTGTAGTTGGAAGATCTGCACAGTGAGGGGATTGTTGACAGGAATGTCTAGAATGGTATGGCAGTTTGTAGTTCCTGTAGCAAATAGACCCGGATCAATTTGTAAGCTGGAAATATCACTCCAAATCCTTAGGGAGGAGATTTATTATATATTACCTGGAGATCACTGAAAGTAGTGGGGGTGAAACAGGAGGTGGTCTTTACATTAACTTTCTGTCTAGTAAATCTCCAGCAAGAACAACTTGCAGTATCTATAGCACTGTGCTCAGCTTGGGTTGCCCCTCAGATGTGGTAACATGGTTGTGCTCAGCTTGGGTTGTCCCTCAGGTGTGGTAACCTGGCTGTGCACAGCTTGGGTTGCCCCTCAGGGTGGTAACATGGCTGTGCTCAGCTTGGGTTACCCCCTCAGGTGTGGTGACATGGCTGTGTTCAGCTTGAGTTGCCCCTCAGGTGTGGTAATATGGCTGTGCTCTGCTTGGGTTGCCCCTCAGGTGTGGTAACGTGGCTGTGCTCAACTCGTGTTGCCCCTCAGGTGTGATAACATGGCTGTGCTCAGCTTGGGTTGCCCCTCTGGTGTGGTAACGTGGCTGTGCTCAGCTTGGGTTGCCCCTCAGGTGTGGTAACATGGCTGTGCTCAACTTGGGTTGCCCCTCTGGTGTGGTAACGTGGCTGTGCTCAGCTTGGGTTGCCCCTCAGGTGTATAATGTGGCTGTGCTCATCTTGGGGTGTTCCTCACTTAATGATAACAAGGCTGTATTCAGGAGACAGTTCTCCTCAGTCAAATATAGCATGATAGCTGTGCTCAGGTTAGGGTACTCATCAGCAGAATCTTGCATGACTAGTGTGTTCATTTTGGGGTGCTCCTCATTTGGTGTTGGCATAGCTGTGCAGATATCAAAACTCATGAGGAAGCAAGAGTTTGAAAGGAAATGTAAAAAATAAAAAACATTCAATGAAACCACGTAATGATTTATTTTAGATATAATATAATGGATAAACCTACATGCGTGCTTGATCTTGGATCTTGGCCTGGAGCGCTGTACATTTAAATGATGTGACTTACTGACATTAGATGCTTAAACACACTGGCATGCACTCTATCAATAAGTTCCTGCCCTGTTCTGTTTCTTCTTGTTACAAAGGCAAGTACATTATAATATTTTCTGAAAAGTAATACCCTGACCTTGTGTGGGACGATTTTTGAGACAGAGAAGGAGTACCAAGTTTTGAATGTTTTATTCTTCACCGAGTATCACATTTGTGATGCTCTGATTCAACATTCACTATTGCCGCTTTGTTTCAGTGTTGGACAAAACAAAATGTTTGATATTCACTTACTGCTTTTCTCTTTCAAAATGACATTAGGTTTCCACTCATGTCACACTTAAATACTTCTAATCAAATACTGCTTCACTGAACTGTTGTGTACTGTGTCGTTGTTGAGTATTATTTTGTAATCTGTTGTTTGCATCACTGCTTGCTTAGTTTTGCTTTCTGTCATGGTGGTAGCAGAGAAAGGGCCCTTGGGTCCAGATTAACTTCTTAAATAAATAAATTCTAGCAACCACTGGACATGCCATCTTCTGAGAAGGTAGTGACAGAAGCAATCAGTGGGGCTGGATCCATTTCAGTAGATGATATCACTGTGTGACATCATTGTGGTGATTAAACACTTGTTCAGAGGTTCATAGGTGTTTACTAGGCTAATGATCACAAGGGCCTTTTTAAGCCTAGCCATGCATCTCAAATCTCTCACAAGTTTTGGTACCTTGATAAGTGTAAGCAGGAGCTTGGGAGATTAAACATTCACAAGCAGGGGCCTTGGAGATGAACCATTTACTGGCTGCCTGTATCTATTAGAAACATAGATGCCAATCCAGGGAGGAATTTCCTGTTCCCCATCCAATTGTCCAAGTTACACTTGAATTGGGTTAGGGAGGAACTCTGCTTCACATGGATGGGCAGCCTGTTCCAGAGACAGGGTAGTCTCTGGGGTACATACCTGTCTGTCCAGCAGGTCCTACTTATGTCACAGGCAAGGTTTAAGTCTTTAGAATGGGTAATTCTGGTGCTGTTTGTTTTGTGGATTTCAGGAGGTCCATCAGAGTGGAGTCTGACAATGCCCAGTATGCCAGGCATACATCTCCCCTCAACAGCCTGAAGGAGACAGAATACAGGGATAGGGCCTTGAGGAAGTTTGCATAGGACATATTACTTATGCCCTGTTTTAGTGAGGAACCTCTGTGGACATTCCATTTGTTGGGTATGCCTTGTTAGGTACATACCAAAGGGGGCATTGTACTCAATGATAGGTCTAATGATTGCTGAATACAGCAGAACAATGACTTCCTTGGACTTAGATGCCATACCTTTGTTTATAAGTTGTGCAACATAGAATGATTTCCTCACCACTGTAGTCACATGATGATCAAAGGCTAGACTACTATCTATGTGTGTCCCTAAGTCCTTGACTACCAGGTCAGTTCTAAGTGGTGTGTTGTCAATATGATAGTTACCATGGGTGGATGACTTCCCGAAGGATACTGTTGTGCATTTCTTGACATTTAGTTTTAGTCCATGGCTCTGATACAAGTTGTTTGTATGTGGCAGCCCTTCTTGGAGAACATTTATGTCAGTGCGGGATTCAATGACTGGTCCTAATTTGCAATCATCTGCCAATTTAGTCAGCCAGAGGCCATTGACATTGGCCTTGACTTGAGAGAACTAAATGCTTGGGAAGTTCTGTACCAGGGTTTAGGAAGGGAAATCTGAGCTTTTCATTCAGACGACGTGATGAGGAGATTTGGGTTCTAGTATAGCAGTGGAAGGAATAGAGGATCAAATTCTTATCCAAACATTGATATTGGAGGGATTTGTGGGAGTGTCATAGTCCTATCTACAAATGTTTGTGCACCTGGTGAAGGCGTAAGAGTCTGTACCCTGCAGCGTGTGTTGTGGAAAATGCTACATCAGTACAGAGTCTTCCTTCTCCTTCAGTTACTGTCTTAAAGAATGACAGTTGCATCTGAATTTTTGCCAATAAAATGGGTTTAAGACACCTTCAGAGGTCTGTCTTGTCTCTCTTCCTGATTATGATTTTTGGGAGTAGATATCAGAAGTAATCAGTTTTGAAAACATAGCCAGTATAAGCATTTAAGGACTGTCATTTGCAGATGATATTGTTCTGTCAGGATTAAGAGGCTGCGATCTCCAGGTTGACATTAAGTAAAATGCATTTGGAATCAAAATTAACACCTCAAAGTTAGATGTCATGATGCACTCCAGAAAAAAAAAAGTAGCTTCCTCTTTGCTGGTCAGGAGGGGCAGCTATCCCAACTAGAGGAGCTTTATTATCCAGGGCTCTTGCTCATGTTCATGCCCACTTGTGTTGCCACCTCTGCATCTTTAAATAAATGGTAAAGCGTGATTGGTCTTCATACTTAACAATATGTAAATAAGGGCATTCTCGGAAATCAAAGATTGGTGATTGCCAAGGAGATTATATATATATATATATATATATATATATATATATATATATATATATATATAAGTTAATGTTGATGAGAAACTACAGACCTACGAGGGTTTTTTTTAAATTTGCTGAATTATGTCACCAGTACAGGAGAACAGCCATATAGATGAGGAATAAGTTTAGGGAGTGAACCTTTGCCAGTAGACAGCTTAGGGCCTGTGGGCTGATTCAGTGCTTAGGGTATGTGGGTGATTCAGTGCTTAGGGTACATGGGCTGATTCAGTGCTTAAGGTATGTGGGCTGATTCAGTCCTTAGGGTATGTGGGCTTATTCAGTGCTTAGGGTATGTGGGCTGATTCAGTCCTTAGGGTATGTGGGCTGATTCACTGCTTAGGCTATGTGGGCTGATTTAGTCCTTAGGGTATGTAGGCTGATTCAGTCCTTAGGGTATGTGGGCTGATTCAGTGCTTTGGCTATGTGGGCTGATTCAGTCCTTAGGGTATGTGTGCTGATTCAGTACTTAGGGTATCTGTGCTGATTCAGTGCTTAGGGTATGTGGGCTGATTCAGTCTTTAGGGTATGTGGGCTGATTCAGTGCTTGAACTATGTGGCCTGATTCAGTCCTTCGGGTATGTGGGCTGATTCAGTGCTTAGGGTATGTGGACTGATTCAGACCTTATTGTATGTGGACTGATTCAGAGCTTAGGGTATGTGGGCTGATTCAGTGCTTAGGGTATGTGGGCTGATTCAGAGCTTGGGGTATGTGGGCTGATTCAGTGTTTAGGGTATATGGGCTGATTCAGAGTTTAGGGCATGTGGGCTGATTCAGTGCTTAGGGTATGTGGGCTGATTCAGTCCTTAGGGTATGTGGGCTTATTCAGTGCTTGGGCTATGTGGGCTGATTCAGTGCTTGGGCTATGTGGGCTGATTCAGTGCTTGGGCTATGTGGGCTGATTCAGTGCTTAGGGTATGTGGGCTGATTCAGAGCTTAGGGTATGTGGACTGATTTAGAGCTTAGGGTATCTGGGCTGATTCAGAGCTTAGGGTATGTGGGCTGATTGACTGCTTAGGCTAAGTGGGCTGATTCAGTTATTAGGGTATGTGGGTTGATTCAGAGCTTAGGGCATCTGGGTTGATTCAGTGCTTAGGGTATGTGGGCTGATTCAGTCCTTAGGGTATGTGGGCCGATTCAGTGGTTGGGCTATGTGGACTGATTCAGTGCTTAGGGTATGTGGGCTGATTCAGTGCTTAGGGCATGTGGGCTGATTTACAGCTTAGGGTATGTGGGCTGATTCAGTCCTTAGGGTATGTGGGCTGATTCAGTCTTTAGGGTATGTGGGCTGATTCAGAGCTTAGGGTATGTGGGCTGGTTCAGTCCTTAGGGTATGTGGGCTGATTCAGTCCTTAGGGTATGTGTGCTGATTCAGAGTTTAGGGTATGTGGGCTGATTCAGTGATTGGGCTATGTGGGCTGATGCAATGCTTAGGGTATGTGGGCTGATTCAGTGCTTAGGGTATGTGGGCTGATTCAGTGCTTAGGGTATGTGGGCTGATGCAGTGTTTGGGCTGTGTGGGCTGATTCAGTGCTTAGAGTATGTGGGCTGATCTTGTGCTTAGGATATGTGGGCTGATTCAGTACTTGGGCCATGTGGGCTGATTTAGAGCTTAGGGTATGTGGGCTGATTCAGTGCTTAGGGTATGTAGGCTGATTCAGTGCTTAGGGTATGTGGGCTGATTCAGTGCTTGGGCTATGTGGGCTGATTCAGTGCTTAGGGTATGTGGGCTGATTCAGTGCTTAGGGTATGTGGGCTGATTCAGTGCTTGGGCTATGTGGGCTGATTCAGTGCTTAGGGTATGTGGGCTGATTCAGTATTTGAATGAAATGACAGTCCTGTAACAGTCATTTTAATTAAGGCAGTCCATATTTGGGGTCCCTAAAATAATAAAGCTGTTTTAGTGATAGAAGTGCAAATAGGTTCAAATATACTTAACAAAGTAAATAAACAGGTATGCTTGGTATGCAAACCAGACACATGTATATTTTATTTGCCCCCCTCATTTAATTATATCTGCAATATTGGAGATTACCCTGAAACCATAGCATGAACCTGTCTGTCACAAAATCTTTAAGGAATATTCACATTCCGTCAGGAATCAGTGAGGCCCAATAGATTATTTAAGATTTTTATCCTGACCTTTAACTCACTTTGCTTTTTAATGGTAATAAAATAGTTTAAGTGACCGAATATGAATGTTGGCAATTGGAAGTTGAGTGCATGAGACACTTCTATCACTGAATACTCTGAAAGGTAGGATGGTTGGTATTCAGGTTACCATTGTCCATACGTTTGTAGAATTGCAATACGAAATAAAGCATATGAGTGTCTGATTTGTAATTGTATAGCAGGTATTCAACATTTTAAGTTACTAAATGGATAAGAGAACTGGGCTGCTTCAAAGCCATTTGTAGCCATGATCCTGCCCCCAAGGGCAAGGGCAAATATAATGCTTGTGAAGAGTTTAGAGCAGGCAGTCAGCTAAGATATTTTGGGGATGAAACCAGATCAACAAGCGAAAACCAATACACATATTAGAAAAACATGCAGAATCCACCAGACATTGACAGTACATCAGAAGTGAACCCTGTTTAGTAGACCTTGGTGACATATATCTGACCACTAAACCACCATGCTGCCAAAAGTATCCTTCTTCAGTATGGATTGATACATGTTAGCTACATAAGATAGGTGTTTGATGTGGCAAGCAGGCATGACTGAATCTCTGATTAACCATGACAGGATGGAACTTTAGTGCTCCACATCAAAAAAGCACATGGCAAATGTGGCTATCAGGGCCACTAGGTAGAATGGCTGATTGTGGAGGTTGAAAAAATGTTTCTTCCAAATAGATATGGTGACAGAGTCAGTGGTGAATTAAGAGTTCCTTGGGATGTAGGTAGATTTCAGGACATGGGCCCCAACACACTTGTTGGAGACACCTTGCATAAATCTACATAGATGCACATGTTCGTATCTTACTGACTTAAGAGTATTTCAACAGCTGTCATTATAAACCTCTAATATCCATACTGTCAATTACAGCCACTTGACTGTACACGTCTCAAAATTATGATTGAGATAAAAAATGTCCAGAGTAAAGAATTCTGACCTGCTTTACAGAAATGCACAATAGTCTTGAAAAAAATGACTGTTTAACTTGATCGTGACAACAGGATAAGTCAATCTCATCTACAGCCAGCCCCCATATTCAGTAATCATAGGTGAAGTGTTCACTGTGTATAGCCCATATGTCTGATTGTGGTAAAAAATAATTACAGCCATAATAATGCATTTCAGATTTGCTTCACACAAACACATAATAACCAATGTATTCAACTTATTTCACAAAGACTAGTCTTGCAAAGCCAGGCTGTCTGAACTGTTTCATTAACAATAAGGTATGTTATGTTCATCCATGGACACCTCCCACACTCATCCAGCAGTTGTTGCTATTTTTCCGTGTACACTTCATCTGAATTTAATAAAAAATAATATATCTCAATCTCGTAAATCAAGAATCAGAACAAAGGCTAAAGAATAATGAGGGGCAAAAGCCCAGAATCTTGGATAGATTTCAAATATTGCTAATATATACTTAAAGTTGCTGGAACAAAAGTGTTTCCATTAGCATGCTTTTTCTGAAGAACTTTAATTCTCAGATTCAAATGTGTGCCATCATTTGGTGATTTCATTCCTCAGCAATTCACCAGAAAGACACATTTTCTGTGGAAAACAGATAAAAATGAGGCAGATTCAGGGACACTAAAATATCAGGGACAGTTTCTACTTGGTTTCACACAAATAGTACCAAAAGCTTATTTCATACAAATGCACACTAGTCCTGCAAATCTAAAATATAAGGTAAGAAAACAACAACATTGTACATTGCTTTTGTCTACAGGCATTCTCACTCCCTTATTTGACTGCAATCCTCAAAGATTTGCCCAAAAAAATCCACAAATTTAAAGAGCCACATACCAAAAATATTAGAGAAAGTCGAGGACATTCTGCAAAATCAGGAACAGTTTTAACTTGATGTCACACAAACAATATCTGTCAAGTAAATATTCAAGGTTGTTTCACACAAATACACACTAGTCCTGATTATAACCTGGAAAACAATGAAAAGGTATGCTGCAGACCAAAAATATTAAGCAAATGTAAAATATTAAAATAAATAAAATAAAGAGAATGATATTGTCTGAGATCAGGGATGGTGTCAGTGTTGTTTCTCTGAATGAATAGCTAAAGGAGAAGTGTATTCTGATTTTATTTCATGTAAATGCTCACAAGCTCTAACTGCCACACATTAAAATAAAGAGTGCAAGTTTCTTTCAGCCACAGCACAGCTAGCCCCCAGTCTAGTTAAATGGCTGTATATTTAAAAAGAAAAAATAAATATTAGAGTTTATTTCACACATATGCACACTAGCTCATGCCCTTAATGCCAAACTTTAAACTGAACAAATGGGAGGAGGCAAGCTACTTTCATGAACAACACAGGGAGCTCTGATTTGATATCTTGCTAGCATATTAAACATGTAAATATTCAAATGTATTTCACATAAACACAATATTGTCCTTAATACAGGATTTTCAACTAAGAAAACTAAAATGACGAGTAATTTCAACCACAATACAAATACCCCCCCACACACACACACTGAAAAAGACTGAATAAATAATCCAAATTACTTCATTCACATTTGCAATAGTCCTTAATGCCAGACTTTAAAGTGAGCAAATGAAGTTGTCAGGTTACTTTCATCCACAGCACAGCCAGCCCAACACCAAACCTAATCTAGATGGATATTTGCATGTTAAAACCTACTTTGGTTCATAGGTTTATAGTTATATACAAGGCTGCTGACCACCTGAGGCTTTATAAACCTAGTAGTGCAATCCATCCCAGTTGTGTCCATATGTATCATGAGTGTTTATTAGGAGGGGGTATGTTAGTTACGAAGTTTATAGAAGTTATGTAGAGTGCGGTATGTTGGTTTGGGTATTACGTTCTGCCTCTGTCTGTTAAGAGACATGGTGACCAGAATTAAGGTGAATTTCTGATTTCCAATCCATTGGTCAAGGTTATACTTCAGTACGGTTATGGATCGATTCACACCTCTGCAGAGTCAAGCTTGCAATCAAGTAATGCCTGCAGCCAACCAGATACATGTTTTTTAATGCACAGTTGGGTGTTTTATTCACTGCTATCCAAATGAATCAAGGGATGGCCAACAGAAATCTGCACTGTCTTAGATAGGGTCACTGTGGTGTCAGTTATTTATTTATTCTTTTAAGAAGGCATTTCTTTACTTAAAAAAAAATAATTAAAAAGTGCTCAAGCTAAGTATCCTAATGAGCTGCTGTGGAGCAAATGACATGACAGACATCTCAATTATATAATGGCAAATTCTCATGGTGTCTGTCATTTGTACGACATGACAGGTATCTCGATTATATAACGGCAGTACCCAAGGTGCCTGTCATTTGCACAATATGACAAGCGTCTCGATTATATACCGGCAAATACTCATGGTGTCTGTCATTTCTATGACATGACAGGTGTTTCGGTTATATAAAGGTAAATCCTCATGGGGTCTATCATTTGTATGACATGACAGGGGTCTCGATTGTATAAAAGCAATATTCATGGTGTCTGTCATTTGTAAGACATGAGAGGCATCTCGATTATGTAAAGGCAAATACTCATGGTGCCTGCCATTTGTATAACATGACATTCATCTCAAATATATAAAGGCAAATCCTCATGGTGTCTGTCATTTGTACGACATGACAGGTATCTCATTATACAAAGGCAAATCCTCATGGAGTCTGTCATTTGTATGACATGACTAACGTCTCGTTACGCAAAGGCAAATCCTCATGGTGTCTGTCATTTGTATGACATGACAGGCGTCTTGGTTATATAAAGTCAAGTCCTCATGGTGTCTGTCATTTGAACGACATGACAACCGTCTCGGTTATATAAAGGCAAATCCTCATGGTGTCTGCTATTTGTACAACATGACAGATGTCTTGATTATTTAACAGCAAATACTCATGGTGTCTGTCATTTGTACATGACAGACATCTCGGTTATATAAAAGCAAATCATCATGGTATTTGTCATTTGTACGACATGACAGACATCTCAATTATATAAAGGCAAATACTCATGGTGTCTGCCATTTGCACAACATGACAGATGTCTTGGTTATATAAAGGCAAATCCTTGTGGTGTCTGTCATTTGTACGACATCACAGACATCTCAATTATAGAAAAAGGCGAATCCTCATGGTGTCTGTCATTGGCATGACATGACAGCCATCTCGGTTTTATAAAGGCAAATCCTCATGGTGTCTGTCATTTATACGACATGACAGACATCTCAATTATCTAAAGACAAGTCATCATAGTGTCTTTTATTTGTACGATATGACAGATGTCTCATTATACAAAGGCAAATCCTCGTGGTGTCTGTCATTTGCACAACATGACAGCCGTCTCGGTTCTATAAAGGTAAATCCTCATGGTGTTTGCCATTTGTGCCACATGACAGACGTCTCAATTATATAAAGACATGTCATCATAGTGTCTTTTATTTGTACGATATGACAGATGTCTCATTATATAAAGACAAATCTTCATGTTGTCTGTCATTTGTATGACATGACGGGCATCTCAGTTGTATAAAGGCAAATCCTCATGGTATCTGTAACTTGTACGTCATGACAGACGTCTCAGTTATAAAGGGAAATACTGATGGTGTCTGTCATTTGTACGACATGAGAGACATCTCGATTATATAAAGGCAAATCCTCATAGTGTCTGTCATTTGCATGACATGAAAGACATTTCAAGTATATAAAGGTCAATCCTAGTGGTGTCTCTCATTTGTATGATATGACAGACGTCTCATTATACAAAGGCAAATCCTCATGGTGTTTGTTATTTGTATGACATGACATGCGTCTTGGTTATATAAAGACAAATCCTCATAGTGTCTGTCATTTGTGCTACATGACAGGTGACTCGGTTATATAAAGGCAAATCCTAATGGTGTCTGTCATTTGTACAATATGACAGGCGTCTTGGTTATATATATGGAAATCATATTGTGTCTGTCATTTGTATGACATGATAGTCATCTCAGTTGTACAAAGGCAAATCTTCATGCTGTCTGTCATTTGTACAACATGACAGACATCTCGATTATATAACAGCAAATACTCATGGTGTCTCCCATTTGTACGACTTGATAGGTGGCTCAGTTATATAAAGGCAAATACTCGTGTTGTCTGTCATTTGTACGACATGACAGGCATCTCAATTATATAAAGGCAAATACTTGTGGTTGCTGTCATTTGTACGACATGACAGACATATCGATTATATAAAGGCAAATACTCATGGTATCTGTAATTTGTACAATATGAAAGATGTCTCATTATACAAAGGCAAATCCTCATGGTGTCTGTCAATTGTATGACAAGACAGTAATTTTGATTATATAAAGGCAAATCTTTGTGGTGTCTGTCAATTGTATGACATGACAGGCATCTCAATTATATAAAGTCAAATCCTCATGGTGTCTGTCATTTGTACAACATGACAGACATCTTGATTATAGAAAAAGGTAAATCCTCGTGGTGTCTGTCATTTGCACAACATGATAGCTGTCTCGGTTATATAAAGGCAAATCCTCATGGTGTCTGTCATTTGTATGACATGACGGACATCTCAGTTGTATAAAGGCAAATCCTAATTGTGTCTGTCATTTTTATGACATGACAGGCGTTTCGGTTATATAAAGGCAAAGGCTCATGGTGCCTGTTATTTGTACATGACAGGTGTCTCAGTTATATAAAGGCAAATCCTCAGGGTGTCTGTCATTTGTATGACATGACAGACATCTCATTATACAAAGGCAAATACTCTTGGTGTCTGTCATTTTACGACATGACAGGCATCTCCATTATAAAGGCAAATACTCATGGTGCCTGCCATTTGTATAACATGACATTCATCTCAAATATATAAAGGCAAATACTCATGGTATCTGTAATTTGTACAATATGACATGCGTCTCATTATACAAAGGCAAATCCTCATGGAGTCTGTCATTTGTATGACATGACAGGTGTCTTGGTTATATAAAGTCAAGTCCTCATGGTGTCTGTCATTTGAATGACATGACAGCCATCTCGGTTATATAAAGGCAAATCCTCATAGTGTCTGTCATTTGTACTACATGCTAGATGACTTGGTTATATAAAGGCAAATCCTAATGGTGTCTGTCATTTGTATGACATGATAGTCGTCTCAGTTGTACAAAGGCATATCTTCATGCTGTCTGTCATTTGTACAACATGACAGACATCTCGGTTATAGTACAGCAAATACTCATGGTGTCTCTCATTTGTACGACTTGATAGGTGGCTCCATTATATAAAGGCAAATACTCATGGTGTCTGTAATTTGTGCAATATAAAAGACGTCTCATTATACAAAGGCAAATCCTTATAGTGTCTGTCAATTGTATGACAAGACAGTAATTTTGATTATATAAAGGCAAATCTTTGTGGTGTCTGTCAATTGTACAACATGACAGGCGTCTTGATTATATAAAGGCAAATCCTCGTGGTGTCTGTCATTTGTACGACATTACAGGCTTCTCGGATATATAAAGGCAAATCCTCACTGTGTCTGTCATTTGTACGACATGGCAGATATCTCGGTTATTAAAGTCAAATCCTCATGGTGTCTGCCATTTGTACAACATGACAGATGTCTTTATTATATAAAGGTAAAGCCTTGTGGTGTCTGCAAATTGTAAGGCATTATAGGCGTTTTGGTTATATAAAGGCAAAACCCATGGTGTCTGTCATTTGTATGACATGGCTCACGTCTCGTTATACAAAAGCAAATCCTCATGGTGTCTGTCATTTGTTCGACATGACAGGCGTCTTGGTTATATAAAGGCAAATCCTCATGGTGTCTGCCATTTGTGCAACATGACAGATGTCGTGATTATATAAAGGCAAAGCCTTGTGGTGTCTGTCAATTGTAAGACATGACAGGTGTCTTGATTATATATAGACAAATCCTCGTGGTGTCTGTCATTTGTACGACATGACAGGCATCTCAATTATATAAAGTCAAATCCTCATGGTGTCTGTCATTTGTACAACATGACAGACATCTTGATTATAGAAAAAGGCAAATCCTCGTGGTGTCTGTCATTTGCACAACATGACAGCCATCTCGGTTATATAAAGGCAAATCCTCATGGTGTCTGTCATTTGTAAGACATGATAGGCGTCTCGTTTATATAAAGGTAAATCCTCATGGTGTCTGTCATTTGTATGACATGACGGACATCTCAGTTGTATAAAGGCAAATCCTAATTGTGTCTGTCATTTTTATGACATGACAGGCGTTTTGGTTATATAAAGCCAAATGCTCATGGTGCCTGTTATTTGTACATGACAGGTGTCTCAGTTATATAAAGGCAAATCCTCAGGGTGTCTGTCATTTGTATGACATGACAGACATCTCAATTATATAATGGCAAATCCTCATGGTGTCTGTCATTAGTACGACATGACAGACATCTCGATTATATAAAGGCAAATCCTTGTGGTGTCTGTTATCTATGACAGACATCTCGATTATATAAAGTCAAATCCTTGTGGTATCTGTCATTTGTACGACATGACAGACATCTCGTTTATGTAAAGGTAAATCCTTGTGGTGTCTGTCATTTTTATGGCATGACACCCATCTGAGTTATGTAAAGGCAAATCCTTATGGTGTCTATCATTTGTTTGAAATGACAGGTGTCTCAGTTATATAAAGGTAAATCCTCATGGTGTCTGTCATTTGTATGACATGACTGACATCTCATTATACAAAGGCAAATCCTCATGGTGTCTGTCATTTGTACGACATGACAGGCGTCTCGGTTATATAATGGGAAATCCTCATGGTGTCTGCCATTTGTATGACATGACTGACATCACGTTACACAAAGGCAAATCCTCATGGTGTCTGTCATTTGTACAACATGACAGACATCTCGATTATATAAAGGCAAATCTTCATGGTGTCTGTCATTTGTACATGACAGACATCTCAATTATATAAAGACAAATCCTCATGGTGTCTGTCATTTTGACAGACATCTCGATTATATAAAATCAAATCCTTGTAGTGTTTGTCATTTTTACGACATGACAGGTGTCTCGATTATATAAAGGCAAATCCTTGTGGTATCTGTCATTTGTATGACATGACAAACATCTCGATTATATAAAGGCAAATCCTCGTGGTGTCTGTCATTTGTGCGACATGAGAGCCATCTCAGTTATATAAAGGCAAATCCTCATGGTGTCTGCCATTTGTACAACATAACAGCCGTCTCAGTTATATAAAGGTAAATCCTCGTGGTGTCTGTCATTTGTACATGACACCCATCTCAGTTATATAAAGGTAAATCCTCATGGTGTCTGTCATTTGTACAACATGAAACCCATCTAAATTATATAAAGGTAAATCCTCGTGGTGTCTGTCATTTGTATGAAATGACATCTCGATTATATAAAGGCAAATCCTCATGGCGTCTGTCATTTTTATGACATGACAGACATCTCGATTATATCAAGGCAAATCCTCATGGCATCTGTCATTTTTTATGACATGACAGGCATCTCAATTATCTAAAGGCAAATCCTTGTTTTGTCTGTCATTTATATGACATGACAGACATCTCGATTATGTAATGGCCAATCCTCATGGCGTCTGTCATTTGTACAACATGACAGACATCTCGATTTATATAAAGGCCAATCCTCATGGTGTCTGTCACTTGTACATACCCCAACCATGCAAGCGAGGCCCGAGTGCATGGACTGAACCAAAGCAAGGATATAAAACAAAAAGTCCAGCACAAGAGCAAGGTGGATAATCCAAGAGGTTTATTAATCAAATAGTGTGGCTGACCCTAAAACAAACCGGTTTTGGCTCCAAAATAGCCTTCCTCAGTGTTCAAGTTACCACAAATAAATAATTATTTAAATACTCATTTCTAAATTGTTCCAGTCATTCAGTTGGTCCATACCAAATCAGCTTAACTCATTCAGCCCTGGTTTGAAAAAAGCACCCAACCTAACTATCCATGCTGATTCCATTTCATTTAGCTTGGTGTGCCAACCTGATGTACAGATTCTATTACCTTGAATTTTATCTATAATTTGGAATTGAAATTTGGCAGTATGATGGGTTAAAGTGTGTTTGTAGAGTGTGCTGGTTATTTTGTGATTTCTAACATCACTCAAATGCTCACTAATCCTAAATCTGAGTGGTTGTGATGTTTGTCCAACGTAAAAAGCCCCACAAAAACAATCAATTAAGTAAATTACCCAATCACTACTGCAATTACCCATAATATTAATCTTATATATTTTGGACGTATTTCTGCTGGTAAATTCCTTACACCTAAACATATGTGCACAAGTACTACAGTGTCCACATGGGTGAGTGCCTATTAATTTTTCTCCAAATAAATTGGATTGGTGACTAGTTTTGTTTATGCATTTTTTTATAATGTGTCAAGTATGAGTTAATAGTTCGTCCTCGTCTGTATGAAAATAGACATTAGTTGTATAAAGGCAAATCCTCATGCTGTCAGTCATTTGTACGACATGACAAACATCTCGATTATATAAAGGCAAATCTTCATGGTATCTGTCATTTGTACAACATGACAGACATCTCGATTTTATAAAGGCAAATCTTCATGGTGTCTGTTATTTGTATAACATGACAGACATCTCGATTATATAAAGACAAATCCTCATGGTGTCTGTCATTTTGACAGCCATCTTGATTATATAAAATCAAATCCTTGTAGTGTCTGTCATTTTTACGACATGACAGGTGTCTCGATTATATAAAGGCAAATCCTTGTGTTATCTGTCATTTGTATGACATGAGAGGTGTCTCGATTATATAAAGGCAAATCCTCGTGGTGTCTGCCATTTGTACATGACACCCATCTCAGTTATATAAAGGTAAATCCTCATGGTGTCTGTCATTTGTACAACATGAAACCCATCTCAATTATATAAAGGCAAATCCTCATGGTGTCTGTCATTTTTATGACATGACAGACATCTCGATTATATAATTGCAAATCCTCATGCTGTCTGTCATTTGTACGGTATGACAGGCATCTCGATTATATAAAGGCAAATCCTTGTGTTGTCTGTCATTTATATGACATGACAGACATCTCGATTATATAAAGGCCAATCCTCATGATGTCTGTCACTTGTACGACATGACAGGCATCTCGGTCATATAAAGGCAAATCCTCATGGTGACTGTCATTTGTACGTCATGACAGGCATCTCATGTAGATAAAGGCAAATCTCAATGGTGTCTGTCATTTGTACGACATGACAGACATCTTAGTTGTATAAAGGCAAATCCTCATGCTGTCAGTCATTTGTACAACATGTCAGACATCTCGATTATGTAAAGACAAATACTCATGGTGTCTGTCTTTTGTACAATATGACTGACATAGGTTCATAGGTTCATAGGTTCATACTAGGCTATCTGCCCGAGGGCATTTACAAGCCTAGCCCATAGTTTTGTGGCTTACGCCACCCCTTTAGTATGGGGAACTATACCCATTATTTTGCTGTGCCTCTGTTGAGCAGTGACACTGAGGTAATCCCTGGGGTATATCTGCGATCTCCCATCCATTAGTCAAGATTTCTCTTGAACAAGGCCAGCGAGGTGCTCTGCCTCACATATACCGGGATTTTATTCCACAGCATAGGGAGTCTTTGGGTGATGAATCTATCCCTCCAGCACGCCCTATTAATAGCCGTGTCGAGGTTTAAGTCTCCGCCCTTGTGGCTCTGACGGATCTAGATTTTTGAGGTGAAGCATATTCATCAAATCTGGGTTTGACATGGCCTTGTATGTTAGGCAAAGGTCACCTCTGAGCAAGTGGCGACTGAATAGAGCTGGAGTTCTTTCAGTCGGGCAGCATAGGACAGATGTTTGAGACCCTTTATCCTTTTGGTGAGGAACTTTTGTGGCCTCTCCAGCTGCTGCAAGTGTCGGGTCAGATACATTCCGAATGGGGCATTGTACTCAATCATTGGTCTGATGAGTGATGAGTATAGGGAGACTATGACCTCCCTTGATCTAGATGAGAATCCTTCATGATAAGGTGGGCAATGTAGAAGGTCTTCCTAACTACTTTAGCTACATGGGTGTCGAATGACAGACTACTATCAACCTGGGTCCCCAGGTCCCTGATAACTTCTTCTGTACTCAGTGGATTGCCACCTATTTGGTAGCTAGGGTAACCTTGTTTTTCCCGAAGGGTATGACTATGCATTTTGGCATTTAACTTTAGGCCATGGCTCTGGCACCAGTTATCCGTTTCTGTGAGACCCTTCTGAAGGATATCTGTGTCAGATGTGTTTTACTATGGCGCCCAGTTTGCAGTCATCTGCAAACTTTGTCAGCTATAACCCTCCTGTGTTTGCTTGTACTTGGAAAAGTAGATGCCAAACAAGAGTGGGCCCAGGACTGAGCCCTGTGGTACACCACTTGTGACAGGCTTTGAGTCTGACATGGCGCCAGCAACTCTGACCCTGTGGGTTCTGTCACTCAGCCAGTTTGCAACCCATCTTGTGATGTATGGGTTAACATTTAAGCTGATGAGTTTTCAATGATACCCGAGTGGGGTATTGTATCAAAGGCCTTCGCCAGATCGAGGTAGGCTGTATGGACTGCCTTTCCCTCATTAATGGCTTTGGTGACTGTTTCGAAAAAGTCAACCAAGTTTAGAAGGCATGATCTGCCTTTGACAAAGCCAAACTGGGATGGATCCAAAGTCTGCAAATTCCTATGTCTTTATTTATGAGGTCCATTATGATCCTCTCCATGGCTTTGCAGATAAGGCTTGTCAAGCTAATGGGACGGTAATTTCCAGGGTCGGTGGAGGCACCGCCTTTGTGAAGTGGGACCACAGTTGCAGTGCACCACTCCTGGGTACGTATCCAGAGGTAAGACTATGATTAAACAGCTGTCCTAGCTGTGGGTTTAATTCCTCGTTGAGTTCGTGGAGCACACAGCCGGGGACACCATCAGGTCGCATGGATGCTGTGTTTTTGCTTTGGAGAGAGCAGTTCTCACTTGGGCGTTGGAGATGTTTGGGGGCTGCAATCGCTTGGTATAGATATCTCTCCTTTGGGGAGGGGGAGAAGTTTGCACTGAACCTGTCAGCCAGTATGTTGGCAATGTCTGTAGGATCAGTAATCTTCACATCATTTTGAACTAGTTCTGAGCATATCTGGGAGTTTCCTCCCAGGTTTCTAACATAGCTAAAGAAGGCCTTATGATTGTCTTTTGAGTCTTTAGCTATTTTTATCTCAAAATTTGCTTTGGATGATTTTATGAGAGCTCTTAGTTTTTTACTTATAGTGATCAAGGGTGTCTTACCTTTTAAGGATTTTGCTCTATCTTGTAGTAGCTTCCTCCTTTTGTTGTAGAGTTTGTTTATGGCTGGGGTCCACCAGAGTGGACGCTTGCCTTTGGTACAAAGAGTCTTTGTTTTGCTTGGGATTGCCTTATCCATGCAGTCCTGCAGGTGCTGGTAGAAGGCATTTGTAAGTGATTCAGCGGCTTGAGTACTGTTTTCCGTCAGCTCGGGGGCCTTAAAGGAGACAACACTAGTCTTTAGAAGTGTGAAGTCGGCTTTCGAGAAGTTCTTTACTGTGGTCTTTTTTATTTCAGGTGGGGGTGGGATGAGGACCTCCAGCGAGATTAGTTTGTGATCTGATCTCACCAGTGAGGGGTATACTTCCGGTGTTGAACATTGTGCTCCCATGTTCGTGATGATCACGATTATATAAAGGCAAATCCTCATTGTGTCTGTCATTTGTATGACATGACAGGCATCTAGATTATGTAAAGGCAAATCCTCATCATGTCTGTCATTTGTACGACATGACAGGCATCTCAATTATATAAACGCAAATCCTCTTGGTGTCTGTCATTTGTACGTCATGACAGACATCTCTATTATATAAAGACAAATCCTCATGGTGTCTGTCAATTGTACGACATGACAGATGTCTCGATTATATAAAGTTACAAGAAATTAAGGTCAAGACAGTGATAAAGCTGAAACTGTAACCAAATGCACGAATCCAATAAATACAACTCCAGACAAATGCCAGATACTTTAATAAAACAACAAAGCTTTCGGATTACAAATCAATGCTAACACTGATGAAGGATTTGTAATCCAAAAGCTTTGTTGTTTTTATTAAAGTATCTGGCGTTTGTCTGGAGTTGGATTTATTGGATTCGATTATATAAAGCCCGATCCTCATAGTGTCTGTTATTTGTATGACAAGAAAGACATTTCGATTATATAATGGCAAATCCTCATGGTGTCTGTCATTTTTAGATGACAGACATCTCGATTATATAAAGGCAAATCTTCATGGTGTCTGTCATTTGTATGACATGACAGATGTCTTGATTATATAAAGACAAATCCTCTCGGTGTCTGTCAATTGCATGACATGACAGATGTCTCGATTATATAAAGTTACAAGAAATTAAGGTCAAGACAGTGATAAAGCTGAAACTGTAACCAAATGCATGAATCCAATAAA
This sequence comes from Protopterus annectens, assembly GCF_019279795.1. Classification (NCBI taxonomy): domain Eukaryota; kingdom Metazoa; phylum Chordata; order Ceratodontiformes; family Protopteridae; genus Protopterus; species Protopterus annectens. The sequence continues at coordinate 1,758,724,902 of NC_056729.1, forward strand.
TACAACTCCAGACAAATGCCAGATACTTTAATAAAACAACAAAGCTTTCGGATTACAAATCAATGCTAACACTGATGAAGGATTTGTAATCCGAAAGCTTTGTTGTTTTTATTAAAGTATCTGGCATTTGTCTGGAGTTGTATTTATTGGATTTGATTATATAAAGCCCAATCCTCAAAGTGTCTGTTATTTGTATGACATGACAGACATCTCGGTTATATAAAGGCAAATCCTCATGGTGTCTGTCATTCGTATGACATGACACCTGTCTCGATTATATAAAAGCAAATCCTTGTGATGTCTGTCATTTGCATGACATGACAGGCATCTCAATTATATAAAGGAAAATTCTCGTAGTGTCTGTCATTTGTATGACATGACAGACATCTCGATTATATAAAGGCAAATCCTCGTGGTGTCTGTCATTTGTATGACATGAGAAGCATCTCGATTATATAAAGGCAAATCCTCATGGTGTCTGTCATTTGTATGACATGACAGGGGTCTCGATTATATAAAGGCAAATCCCCATGGTGTCTTTCATTTGTACGACATGACTGACATCTCGATTATATAAAGGCAAATCATCATGGTGTCTGTCATTTGTATTGTTTTCAAAAGAAAGATGTAATCTTTAAGCGATTGATCACTTGTTATGTTCAGTATATAAGACGACAATTGCAGCTTACATGCTGGACATAATTTTTTTTAATTAATAGTTATTTTCATTTCTGGTCTTGGCCCTTCTAGGAGCAGTTGGCCATTGTATGATGGGCTTAATTGACCCTATTATAATTTTCCGCTGGAGAGAGGGAAAATATAATTTTCTTTACGTAACAGTAAGAAACAATAGCTATATGACAAACATTTTAACCTCGTATCCATCTGCCCTTAGATGAAAATTGTAACAATGTTAACAATATGTGCTAAGAAATAGGCAATAGTAGCAATTCTGTAAGAATTTCTTAGGCAGTCATTAAAGATAAATCATTCTATCAGTCTGTGAAAATGTGAAGTGTTTTAAATATGGAGAAATGTTAAACCAAAACAGCAGTTTTTCACTAAAATAAGAAAAAAAGAAATGCAAATTAAAAGGAAAGAAAAGCAGAGGTGTGTCATCTATGAGTAATGGAGAATCAGGTCAATAAACACAAGCTGCCATAACGTTCTTTGAATGTTTGTAGCTAATAAAATGAATGGGTGTTAAACAGGGCCATCAGACAGATTCATTGGGGGTGTGATAATTACAGGGCAGACAGTTTAATACACGAGCACTTGCCAGAGGAATGGTGGGGGCCAGACAGCTATAAACGTGTGTCACTTATCTAAACTACACTAAAATAAGGATGTTTGAGCATATATATATATATATATATATATATATATATATATATATATATATATATATATTTATTTATTTATTTATTTTATTCATATGTGTTAACAGTGGTAGATACTGATCTACACGGACCTTTATCAGGCTTAGCCATGTGGCATTGTGTAGTTAAGTGACAGCCTCAGTGTCACACTGTAGGCAAACAGAAGGAGATGCAGTCAATCCCTGAACTACATGAAGTAGATTGCTAAGAGCTCAAAGCCTCATCTTCTACACTGTCTGCCAAGGAATAAACTTAAATTGTTTAACAATAGTTAAAATTAATTAATTAATCAATTTATTTATTTATCTTACATTTGTTGACTGGGATAGTCCGAGTGGATACATGTCCATTTTCAGCGGAGGCCTGGGGAGAAAAGCTCCAAGATAACAATACACATCGAACATTTAGTAAATGCTAGTTTCAAGCAGATTACAGTCATAAGCAAAACCAGCATTTAGCACATATAGTACTTATTATAAAACACTTTACAAAACATAACATTATTTTCAAAGTTAAACATACATAATATTACATTCAGGTTTAAGACACACTGAGCTTCAGTTATACAATTGTCCTTTCCTGAAATGGAGTGGTAGAAAAAAGTTAGAAGTAGTTGAAGGTAAGGCACCTAAGTAATAGCGAGGTCACTAGTCGGGGTTAGTGCAAGGACATAACCAATAAGTTTTGAAGTATTTCTTGAGTATGTTTTTGAATCAAGTTAGTGAGAGTTTTAGGGTCAAGTCAGCTGGGAGTCTGTTCCATATTTTTCCAACAGAGTTGGCAAACAGGGAGTCCCCAGCTGAGTAGTTGGATTTGTATGTTTGAACTAGGAGTCTAGTGGATGATCACAGTGGCCAGGTGCTGGTGTAGGGGCTGATAATATTTTTTAGTGCAGGTCTATTTTCTGGCTGGTAAAGGACTTTATGTGCCACTATTAGCTGGTTGAACTGCAGTAGGCTTGGCAGTTCAAGCCTTCCTAGGCAATTTAGGTTGTGACAGTGGTGTGTCCGATAGGCTGTGCCAGTAGCAAATCTGGCAATGTGGTTATAGCAGGATGATAGTTTATTAAGATCTGTTTTGTTTAACTTGGAGAATAGAGGTGAGGCATAGAGAAGAGTTGATAGCAGATGGGAACGGGCAATTGCAGTTCTAGCAAGTGGGGTAAGGAAAGGTTTGATTCTGTAAAGAGAGCCTGGTTTTGATAGTTGGATTAATATGCGCATCAAACTTCAGGTTGTTATCACCTATGACACCCAGTAGTTTAGTTTGGGCTTCTGGGGAGATGATAGTGCCATTGTTAGCAGTTATGTTGAAGGCTGGCAGGGGGGTCCTGCATGTGGGGGAGAAGAGGAGCAACTTAGTTTTGTTGGGGTTTAGGATTAGATGTTGATTGGAGAGCCATTTTTCTACTGTATTGAAGGTAATTTGGGTTAATGTGAATAAAGTAGCTGGTGATGTGTCAGAACAAATCAAGGTGGAGTCATCCGCATATTGAATGCAGGTAGCATCTGGGATGACTGAATAAAGGTCACTGATAAAGATGGAGAAAATAAGGGGTCCTAATATTAAGCCCTGGGGGACTCCTAATGTGATGGGTAGGCGAGATGATAGCTTGTCCTGCCATAGGACTGCCTGTTGCCTGCCCTGCATGTATGATTCAAACCATTGGAGTGCATGGTTGTTTAAGGAGAAGGCCTTCAAGATATTTATAAGCATTTTGTGGTCAACCATGTTAAAAGCCTTGGATAGATCTAGAAAGAGTGCTGAGGATAGTTTGTTATTATTGTGGTTGTGGTTAATGACGTTAGAGAAAGAAAGGAGGGCAGAAGTAGTACTGTGGTGTGGCTTAAAGCCATGCTGAAAGCTGGACAACAAGTTGTTGATTGTGAGGTAGTGCATGAGCTGTATGTGTACACACTTCTCCATAATTTTAGCTAGAGATGACAGAATAGCTATGGGTCTAAAGATTGACAGTTCAGTGGAACTACCTCCTTTATGGAGAGGTATGACATGGGAGATTTTCCATATAGTGGGTACAGTAGCTTCAGATATAGCTCTGTTGATCAAGATAGAGATGGAGTAGGCTTTGGTGTCAGCAGCCGTTTGCAGATAGTCTGCTGGGAGGAGATCGGCAGCCAGGGTGGTGGGTCTTAGTTTCTTAAGTAGGGTATGAATAAGTTGAGTAGGAACAGGTTGGAAGGTAAAGTATGTTTGGGTACTGGATATGGCTACATTAGAATTAGAGCCATTGGAAGAGAGTTGACTGGCTAGAGACTGGATAGTCTCTGTGAAGAAGCTGTTGAAGTTATTAGCAATGTCTACTAAGGATTTTTGTTGAGAAGCTGAGGGGGGTGGAGTGGCGGTTTGGCCTGGGTGAAGTAGTTTGTTTATTCCTGCCCAGAACGTTTGAAGTTTGTTTTGGTGTTTTTGCAATAGATGGTAGTAGT
>NC_056729.1:1758738727-1758741227 GCF_019279795.1 Protopterus annectens
TGTCTGACTGTACATGTAGTATATGACAATGCTCTACAATATCTGTTTGTGCCTGTAGTATATGGCAGTACTCTGATTGTACTTACAATGTGTGACTGTACATGTAATATACATGTACAGTCAGACATTGTATAGGGGGTGGGAGGTTGGCATAATGGTTAAGGTATTTGCCTTATAAACCAAAGGGGCAGGGTTTGATTCTCACATGGGGTAACTGGCTAGGCTTAAAAATGGCCCACAAAGGCAGTTAGCCTAGTACTAATCTATGAACCTATGAACATATGATGCTGTGATTGTACTTTACAAAGTCTGACTGTACACATAGTATATGACCATGCTCTACAATATCTGTCTGTGCCTGTAGTATTTGGCAGTACTCTGCTTGTACTTACAATGTCTGACTGTACATGTAATATATGACTGCGCTGTGATTGTACTTACAATGTCTGACTGTACATGTAGTATATGACCATGCTCTACAATATGTGACTGTGCCTGTAGTATTTGGCAGTACTCTGCTTGTACTTACAATGTCGGACTGTACATGTAGTATATGACTGTGCTGTGATTATACTTACAATGTCTGACTGTAGACGTAGTATATGACCATGCTCTACAATATCTGACTGTGTCTGTAGTATTTGGCAGTACTCTGATTGTACTTACAATGTCTGACTGTACATGTAGTATATGACTGTGCTGTGATTGTACTTACAATGTCTGACTGTAGACGTAGTATTTGACCATGCTCTACAATATCTGACTATGCCCGTAGTGTGTGGCAGTACTCTGATTGTACTTACAATGTCTGACTGTACATGTAATATATGACTGTGCTGTGATTGTACTTACAAAGTCTGACGGTACACGTAGTATATGACCATGCTGTACAATATCTGACTGTGCCTGTAGTATTTGTCAGTACTCGGGTTGCGCTTACAATGTCTGACTGCATGCATATCATCTGAATTTATTCTCTGTGCTAAATTTTTTCATATGTAATATCTGACTGTACTCTATCTGTACTTTCAGTATCTGCACATGCAACAATTAACTATATTCTGACTATACTTACAGTATCTGACTGCACAGACATCTGAATGTGCTCACTGTACTTAGTGTCTTCATATGCAGTATCTTACCAGACTCTTACTGTACTGACAGTGTCTACACTTTCAGCATCTACCTGTATTTTTATTTCACTTACATAAGTGTACAGACATGTAATATCTAAGAGTAGTCTGACTGTTTATTGTGTCTCAATGTATAGTGTCTTATTAAAGCAGTTCTTGCAGAGACTGACTACAAAGACAGGACCTGATAGAACTAAGTGTCAACACATGCAGTGTCTGACTGTACCGTTACAATACTTACATGTCTGCAGATGTAGTGTCTGACTGTAGTCTGTCTGTACTTACAGTGACTGAATGAACATATAATATGTGATTGTAGTCCTTCTCTGTTTATAGTGTCTGACTTGACATATAGTATCAAACTGTATTTCCTGTGTACTGACAGTGTCTGACTGAACATATAGTACCTGATTTTAGTCCCACTGTACATACAGTGTTTGACTAGACATATAGTATCTGACTGTAGTCTAGCTGTTCCTACTGTATCTGACTGGATGTGTAGTATCCGATGGCTCCCATTACATTTTTTGGTACATGCATAGCCTGACAGCATGGATAGTGCCCAGCTGTTCCTGCATAACCTAAATGTACCTGCAGTACCCAAGTACAGTATGTCACCACTAGGTAGGAGTTGAAGGCATTTGTGGGGTCTGACTGTTTTGATATTGTCCTGTTCTACCTGTATTACCTTAGGGTGCCTGCACCATCTTATCATACTTGTACCATTTCACTGCACCCAAACCCCATGACAATGCTTGCACTACTTCAGTGCCATCTGGCTGCACCTGCACCACCTGAATGAGCACAAACCATCTGATTATAGGGTTACAAACTCACTATACAAACTCTGTCTCATCATGTCTACATTGCATGACTGTTCCCATGGCAGGTGATTGCATTTGTACTGTATACTGTACCCACTATGTTTGACTATATCTACATATGTAGTGTATGAATGCACCCGATATATTTGACGGAATATAGATTTGTAATAAATTACTGTACCCAATATATCTGACTGTATGTGCATATGTAGTGTATGACTGTACCCAATATATCAGATTGTATATGCTATGTAATGTATGAATGTACCCAATATATCTGTCCGTGGGTCCATTTCAGATGTACGAAAACCCAGATCACCGATGACCACATCGCCGAGACCACAATGCCGACAACAGGCATCCCCGACAACAGTGAGTAGTGCAAAATGGAAGTTATTCCCATTCCCTCACTGTAGTGTGATCTCAGAGTTGGTATATTTAAGTAGTTGGGTGTGAGGGGTACAGCCCCTCGGGGTGCAGGGGGGCTTGCCCCCCTGGTAGACATGTTTTAATGTGTCTTTTTGAATGTATTACGGGAACGGA
>NC_056729.1:1758746227-1758853727 GCF_019279795.1 Protopterus annectens
TTTCTCACCCTTGGGTACACTCACCACCACTTCATCCAACTCACTCCAAAATTTTCCTTTCTCATCCATCGCACACCCAACTTGTGGAGCATATGCACTAACAACATTCATCATTACACCATCAATTTCAAGCTTCATAAACATCACTCTATCAGACACTCTCTTCACCTCCAAAACACTCTTGGCATACTGTTCCGTTAGGATAACTCCTACCCCATTTCTTCTGCCATCCACACCATGATAGAACAATTTGAACCCGCCTCCTATACACCTGGCCTTACTTCCCTTCCATCTGGTCTCTTGCACACACAATATATCAACCTTCCTTCTCTCCATCATATCAGCTAGCTCTCTCCCTATACCAGTCATACTGCCAGCATTCAAAGTTCCTACCCTCAGTACTACACTCATAACCTTCCTTCTCTCTTCCTGCCTTCAGGCATGCCTTCTCCCTCTTCTTCTTCTTCAGCCAACAGTAGCCCAATTTCCGCCAGCACCCTGTTGGCTAACAGTACTGGTGGCGGTCATTGTTAACCCGGGCCTCGACCGATCTGGTATGTAATTATGAAAAGTTCTCCACATCAGTAATTTTTGGCAGAGGTTTTATGCCGGATGCCCTTCCTGATTCAACCCTCCCCATTTATCCGGGCATGGGACCGGCACAAAGAAATGTACTGGCTTGTGCGTCCCCAGTGGCTGGGTAGATAGATATGGCTGTATCCAGTATGTCTTACTCTATCTACATATGTAGTGTATGACTGTACCCGATGTATCTGATTGTATATGCATATGTACTGTATGACTGTACCCAGTATATCTGACTGTATGTGCATATATAATGTATGACTGTACCCAGTATATCTGACTGTATTTACTTATGTAGTGTATGACTGTACCCTATGTATCTGACTGTATTTACATATGTAGTGTAAGAGTATACCCACTGTATCTTACTGTATTTATATACGTAGTGTATGACTGTACCCATTATATCTGACTGTACCTACATATATAGATACAGTCTAACTTGTCTAACTTACAGTTGTCTAACACCGAGCTTTTCCCCCGTCTGGACCCTACCTAACCTGCTACTCTTATGCAGAGTATGACTGTACCCAATATATCTGACTGAATATGCATATGTAGTGTATGACTCTACCCAATATATCTGACTGTATATGCATATGTAGTGTATGACTGTACCCAATATATCTGACTGTATATGCATATGTAGTTTATAGGTTCATAGGTAGGTACTAGGCTATCGGCCCAAGGGCCTAAGTAAGCCTAGCCAACAAGGTTACCTGGCTTATGCCACCCAAGAAAGTTATTTTTCTGTGCCCCTGTCGAGCAGTGCCACCAAAGTAATTCCTGGGGTGTATTTCCTATTTCCCATCCAATTATCAAGATTTTTCTTGAAGAGTGCTAATGAGGAACTTTGCTTGAGATAGATGGGTAGCTTGTTCTAGAGTATAGGAAGTCTCTGGGATAGGAATCTATCCATCCAACATATCCTGTTTATTGTGGTGACAAGGTTTAGGTCCCTAGAGTGTGTAGCTTTGAGGGATTGCGATTTCTTTAGGTGTAGCATGTCCAACAGTTCTGGGTTTGACATAGCTTTGTATGTTAGGCAGAGATCAACTCGGAATAGGTGATATGCTATGGAGTAAAGCTGGAGTTTTTTGAGATGGTCAGTGTAGGGCATCTGTTTGAGGCCAGTAATCCTCTTTGTGAGGTACTTCTGTGGCCTTTCCAGCTGCTGCAGATGTTTTGTGAGGTCCATTCCAAAAGAGGCATTGTACTCTATAGTGGGTGTAATGAGTGTCGAGTAGAGGGGAACAATGTCCTCTTTTTTCCTAGATGAGAACCCTTTTGTGATGAGGTGTGCCATGTAGAAGGATTTCCTAACTACTGTGGCAATGTGATTATCAAAGGAGAGACTACTGTCCTGGGTCCCCAGTTCTCTTATCACATATTTGGCATTAAGTAGACTGCCGCCTATGTGGTAGTTCATGGGTACAGAGTTTTTACCAAAGGAGATGACAATGCACTTTTTGGCACTGAGCTTGAGGCCATGGCTCTGACACCAGGCATCTGTCTTAGTGAGGCCCTTCTGTAGGATGTCCACATCATTTGGGGACTCAACTATGGCTCCTAGTTTTCAGTCATCTGTGAACTTCGTTAGCCAAAGACCTTCTGTGTTAGCCAGTACTTCAGAGAAGTAGATACCAAACAGGAGAGGTCCCAGGACTGAACACTGTGGTACTCCACTTGTCCCTAGTTTGAAGTCAGATTTGGAGTCTGCAACTTTTACAGTGTGGGTTCTGTCAGTGAGCCAGTTGGCAACCCATCTTGTGACGTATGGATTTATACCTAGTTTAGTGAGTTTAGCTATAATTCCAAAATGGGGGATGGTGTCGAAAGCCTTGGCGAGGTCAAGATAGGCTGTGTGAACCACCTTACCCTCGTCTACAGCTTTGGTGACTGCCTCAAAGAATTCAATCAGGTTCAGGAGGCATGATCTGCCTTTCACAAACCCGAAGTGGGGGGGGGTCCAGAGTTTGGAGGTTACCAATGTCTTTGTTTATGAGTTCCATGATGATACGTTCCATGGCTTAACTGACCAGACTCGAGAGGCTAATAAGGTGATAGTTCCCGGGATCAGTGGTGGCTCCCCCTTTGTGGAGTGGGATGACTGTTGCTGTGCACCATTCAGTGGGCATAAAGCCTGATGTGAGACTGTGATTGAATAGTATATGACTGTACCCAATATATCTGACTATATGCATATGTAGTGTATAACTGTACCCAATATGTCTGACTGTATATGCATATGTAGTGTATGACTGTACCCAATATAGCTGACTGTATATGCATATGTAGTGTATGACTGTAGCTGATATATCTGACTGTATCTAATTATGACAGCATATACACACCCAACTCTTCCTGCAACAAAAGAATGCACCTTCATCACCTGATTGTGTCTTGTTGCATGTGCATTGCCTGACTGTACAGCAAGTGTCATTTCTGTTCCAATAGCACTTGGTCACACTTGCACTGCCCAAAATGTGGCAGTAATGCAGCAGTAGTGAATGACTGGAAGTTGCAGTGCCTTAGTATAGGTGTAGATATTATCTGTACAAGTAGCATCTGGCTATACTTAAGCGGCTGTCTCTATCTGTTGCATAGGACTTCACCTGTAGCACCTGAGTACACTTTCACAACTTTTCGGAGTGTTACTACTCCTAAGTGTAGCTATAGTAGTTCTGCATAGCTGTAATGCCTAGCTGCAACTGTCAGCCTTGTTGTGCATGAGTGTACTTACAGTGCATGACTGTGTCTTCATTGCCTGAATTTGAATATAATTATTCCCTGTACTTGTTCTGCCTGACTGTACCTATAGTGTACACCTCAGGCTGCAGCACCTGCCTGACTGTACCTGTAGTGCATGCCTCAGTCTGCAGCACCTGCCTGACTATACCTGTAGTGTACACCTCAGGCTGCAGTACCTGCCTGACTGTACCTGTAGTGTACACCTCAGGCTGCAGCACCTGCCTGACTGTACCTGTAGTGTACACTTCAGGCTGCAGCACCTGCCTGACTGTATCTGTAGTGTACACCTCAGGCTGCAGCACCTGCCTGACTCTACCTGTAGTGTACATTTATGGCTGCAGCACCTGCCCGACTGTACCTGTAGTGTACACCTCAGTCTGCACCACCTGCCTGACTGTACCTGTAGTGTACACCTCAGACTGCAGCACCTGCCGGACTGTACCTGTACCTGTAGTGTACGCCTTAGTCTGCAGCACCTGGTTAATAATTGTGTGCACCTGAACTGTATCTCTTTGTATGTAGAACCTGACCTGCAAGTAGCAATGCCACCTTCTCAGGTGGTACACTCCTCCCACTGACTGACTGTTTCTTTAATGTATGTTCTATTTACTGCTCCATGCCAGTTTTCATAACTTAGAACATTTTTTTATATAAAATGCTGCATTTACTACTCTCCTTCGCTTTTCACTGCTGTAAGATATATTTTTATTGCTGCTTTTTTTCACAACTGTGCACATATTTTTTCAATATATACCACATTTACTACAGTCTGTTGGTTTTCACCACTGTGCACTTTTTTAATATATACTATGTTTCCTCTCCTGATTCAGTTTCAGAACTGTGCATATTATTTTGTTTCATATAATGTGCATTAACTGCGATTGATTTCCACATCGCTCTATCTGTATATCTCTCTATCTGTCTATATATATTTTTACTTCTCTCGTTTTTATCAGTGTGCACACTTACTGTGTTTTCCTGATCCATTTCCTAGCATTTTTGACTTACTCTGGACTTCTTTTTCCCAACAGCATCTTTAATAAATATAAATGTTTTAAGAAGTGCTGTAGGTAGGTATAGTAGTTGAAAAGTAAACAAACCATACTAACATTTCCTTTGCTGTTTTTATGCAATATACATTTTGATAATTTTTGTTCACTCTAAGATTATTTAAATTTCTCAGATCCTGCCGTCTCTTAAATTTTACTTCTCTTCCACCTAAACATTATTCTGCATGTATGGTTCCCACAAATTCTATTCATTTCTATTTAATGTGCTCCTCTGTTTTCTAAAGATCCATTTTCCAGTTTCTTTATTTCCTTCACAATAGCTATCTGTAAACCTTGGCTCAAGATGATTGTCACTGTTGAAGTGACACCCCAACCCCAAGTGCAAAAATGAGGAAAGGGGTTGTGGATGGATGGATGGATGGATGGATGGATGGATGGATGGATGGATGGATGGATGGATTCTGTACTTCAGTTACAGATTGTTAAGGTTTTGATTTACGTTTTCTAGTAATTGTTTTTTTTCTGACAATAGCATTAAGTTTAGTAAAGCCTTACTTAGTGGTCTAGGCAATTCGGATTCAATAGCTCAACTGATATAATAGTGTTCTGAGTTACAACCATTTACTCCTCCAACATTTCTGACAAAGTATTATGCATAAGTAACACTACTACCTAACCACTCAAGAAAAATACCTACACAACACACAGAAATGCTGGCAAACAATTAACCACCTCCTTAACCCTGGAAAAAAAACACCCCCACTCCTTACACCTTCATAAACTCAATCACAAGCCTTCTAGATAACCACCAGATTCTACCACTCACTACCCCCCATGACCCCAGCCATCCTAAACTCTTCTCACTAAAACCTATTCAAACTTCCTACATCAAAAAGTTCCTAGGCAAACTTAAGCCATGCTGCCTTGCAGCTGACCAACTTCCAAACAAGTTCCTAAAAATTGCTGCCCCATCCATAGCCTACCCTGTGTTCATACTAATCAATTGCTCAATCTATGAACAATATGCCCCACAACTCTGGAAAGTCTCACACATCATTCCCCTTCACAAAAGTGGCCCCTCTAGAGATATCTCAAACTACTGCCCCATTTGCTATCCTCCCACCCATAGCAAAAATCTTAGAGAAATGCATTCATCAGCAACTCCTGAACCACCTTACCACTAATAACCTTCTGTCTGAAACCCAGCATGGCTTTAGACCCAAGAATAGCATAGCACAACCACAGCCATAATATCCTTCACCAATACTATCCATCACCTTATGAACAATGGACTACTGGTATCAGCCATATTCTTGGACATGTCAAAAGCTTTTGACACCATTTCCCACCAACTATTACTTAATAAACCGGCTTCATATAGTCTTAGTTCAGCATCCCTAACATGGTTTCACAGTTATCTATCTAACCACCAAGAGGCCACTAAATGGGAGAACACTCTCTCCCCCACTACTGCCAGTATCCACCGCTGTACCCCAAGGTTCCATACTCTGCCCCATTACTCTTCATCATATTTACTAACAATCTAATTTCAGCAACCAAACATGCTTCTGTCATACAGTAAGCAGATGACACAGCCCTTATCTGCTGTACCCCTTCCCAACTAGAGCTACAGACTAAGATGCAAAAATCATTCCAAGAAATGGTAACCTATCTTATCTAAACACCAGCTCATTCTAAACCCAAATACGACTAAGTTGTTAACTTTCTCCAACAAACTTAACAAGCACAGCTGCCCACCCCTAAGCATACAATCATCCAATGGTACCATAATTGAGCCTACAAAGTCAGACCAAGCTCCTAGGTATGACAATAGATAACAGGCCAAAATTTGATGTACACATTTCCCAAACTATTAAAAAAGTCCATGCTAAACTCGGAGCTCTATATAGGGCCAAATCCTACCTTACACCCCAAGCCAGAGTAGCCCCTGCTAGATCACAACTACTGTCTACCCCTCTCCACTGCTCACACACTTTCATCAACTTACGCAAAACTGACCTTCATAATCTTGAGTCCTACTATAACAAGATATCAAAGTTTGCCACCAATCTTCCCCACAAGACCCATCATTTTACTGTTCTTCGGCAACTCAAATGGCTAGAACTCCCCAAACTATTAACACTCAACCAGCTTACATTCACCCACAATATCATCCACAACCCCAACAACTGCCCAGCAATTTCAACACTAGTCCAACTGCAGGTAAACAGCAGGTCACTTATGTCTTCTGATAAGCCACTGCTCAAAATTACACAATCTCTCAACTACCATGGTGAATCCCTATATTCTAATAAAATAGCTAAGTCCTGGAATGCTCTCCCACTAAACATACAAAACACTCCCAGCTATTCTTCCTTCAAAGTAAAGCTAAAGAATACCTTTTAGAAAAGTGGCTCTGCCTGTGCTGTTGACCGGGATAAACTCAGCTCTCCTACTAGCTTCTCTCCTCATGCTGTCATGTTTTACTGCTCAGTGGTTTCTAGTGCCACTTCAACATTTTACTCTATGGCAAATGTTTTACTCTGTAATTCATGCCATATACCATTGTGTAATATGTATTCAGGGTGTAATGTTCTATGGGCTATTGTTCTAACATTGTTACTTTATTTCCTCTGTATCAATATGTCTTATGTATTATTAGTAATAGGTCATTTCAATTTTTTGTATGTTCTTATTTTTTATTTTTTAATGTTTTAATATGTCAAAACTTACTTCTATGTATCTTAGTTACTGGAGCTTTTCTGCCCGGGTCTCCTCTGAAAACGGGCTACTTGCCCAGTCGGACACTACCCAGTAATCAAACGTAATAAAATACAAATAATATTTTTAAAATCTGCCATCTCATTACTTTCTCAAAAATATGTTCCTAGTTACCTCTTTGTTTTCTACCACACTTTAAACTTTTACTATCTACCTAAGGAAAAATTCCCTGAAGTCTCATTGGGGCTCTAAAAATAAAGATACAAATGCATACTTGGGAGTTGTACAGATATCCTCCCATCATTTCTTTGAATATTACCTTTACATTATCTCGTAATCTTTTCTGACAAGCTTTGACTGATTCTTATAGTTATTATAGAATATTTTATATGCCCAAATATATCAATATATCTTTGAAGTTCATTTTTGATCTGTGTGTGCAGACTATATGGTGACAGCATGCTTTGTCTATGTTCATAGGTTCATAGATATGTACTAGGCTAATGGCCCTGGAGCCTTTAGCCTTTACAAGCCTAGCGATAGGATTACTCTGGCATTGTGCCACCCAACCTTAGTTCCTAGTGCCTCTGTCGAGTAGAGCTACTGGAGTTATCCCCGGGGTGAATTTTCTGTTTCCCATCCACTCATCAAGCTTTCTCTTAAAGAGGGCCAGTGAGGTGCTCTGCTTAACATGTATGGGAAGTCTACTCCATAGCATGGGCAGTCTCTGGGTTATGAACCTGTCCCTCCAGCATGTTCTGTTGATTGTGGTAATGATGTTGAGGTCTTTGGAGCATGTGGTGCAGAGGGATTGGGATTTTGTTAGATGCAGCATTTCTAACAGAGCCGGGTCAGACATGCCTTTGTAAGTCAAGCAGAGATCGCCTCTAAGTAGGCGATATGATACAGAGAATAGTTGGAGTTTTTTGAGTCTGTCCATATAGGCAAGTGTTTAAGTCCTGTGATCCTCTTTGTGAGGTACTTTTGCGGCCTCTGCAGTTGTTGCAGGTGTCTAGTGAGGTACACGCCAAATGGGGCATTGTACTCAATGATTGGCCTAATGAGCAAAGAGTAGAGGGAGACAATGATCTTTTTCTTCCTGGATGCAAAACCTTTAGTAATGGGATGTGCCACATAGAAGGACTTTCTGACCACAGTGGCAAGGTGGTGGTCAAAAGAGAGGTTGCTGTCAACCTGTGTTCCCAGATCTCTTATAACGCCTTCTGTGTTCAGTGGACTACCATCAATGTGGTTATTCAAGGGAACCGGGTTTTTCCCAAAGGGGATGAAGACACATTTTTTTGGCATTGAGCTTAAGGCCATGATTCTGACACCAGTCATTGGTCTCATTGAGGCCTTTCTGTAGGATGTCAACATCACTTGGGGAGTTAATAATAGCTCCCAACTTGCAATCATCTGTGAACTTTGTCAGCCTGAGTCCCTTTGTGTTGGCCTGGACTTCAGAGAAGTAGATACCAAACAGGAGAGGACCCAGGACCGAACCCTGTAGGACTACACTCGTGACTGGTCGGCAGTCTGATTTGGAGTCAGCAACTTTCACACTGTGGGTTCTATCTGTGAGCCAGTTTGCAACACACATAGTGATATAGAGGTTGATGCCTAGCTTAGTAAGTTTTTCTATGATTCCTGAGTGAGGAATGGTATCAAAGGCCTTGGCCAGATCAAGGTAGGCTTTGACTGACTCAAAGAAGTTGACCAAGTTGAGCAGGCATGGCCTACCTTTCACAAAACCAAACTGTGTAGGATCCAGAGTTTGGGGAATCCCTATATCCTTGTTTTTTAAGTCCATGATGATGCGTTCCATAACTTTGCATATCAGACTCATCAGGCTAATGGGGCGATAGTTCCCGGGGTCTGTAGTCTCTCCTCCTTTATGGAGAGGGATGACTGTAGCAGTGCACCATTCTGTAGGGACAAAGCCTGAGCTGAAGCTGTGATTGAACAGGGCACACAGGTGAGGTGCCAGTTCACTCTGTGGTTCATGTACAACACAGCCAGGGAATACTGTCAGGTCCCATAGAAGCTGTATTTTTGGCCTTGGATAGTGCTGTTTTAACCTGTGCAGCAGTAATACTGTGTGCCTGGTAATCTACTGGTATTATGATTGTTCCTTTGTGGGAGGGGGGTGAGGGGTAAAGTTAGCACTGAATCTGTTCACCAGTATATTTGCAATATCTGTTGGCTCAGTATAGGAGGTACCATTGTGCAGTAGCTCAGAGAAAATCTGGGTATTGCCATGGAGATTCTTTACATAACTATAGAAGGCCTTGTGGTTGTCTTTACTATCTGCTGCAATTCTATTTTCATAGCTAGCTTTAGAGGATTTGATGAGGGATTTCAACCTTTTGTTGCGGCTGATAAGGGAGTTTTTCCAGTCTTGAGACTTCACCTTATTCCACATCAGTTTCCTCCTTCTGTTGTAGAATTTGTTTATGGCAGGGGACCACCAGATAAGCTTCCTTTTTTTTGGAGGAGAACGTCTTAGTTCTATTGGGTATGGCGAGATCTATGCATTTATGTATGTGTGCGTACAGTGCATTGGTTTATGATTTGGCAGTCATGCAACTATTTTCCATTTGCATGGGTGCCATGAAGTTATCCACCTCTGTTTTTAGTAGCCCAAAGTTAGCTTTGGAGAAGTTTTTCATGGTGGTTACCTTTGTTGGGGGGGTGGGGGAGATGTGGATTTCCAAGGTGATTAGCTTGTGATTGGCTCTAACCACGGAGGAGTTGACTATTGGTGTAGAGCAGTGGTTGTCCATGTTAGTAATGACCAGATCAAGGATGTTGCTACCTCTAGTGGGGGTAAGAATGAGCTGGTCCAGGGCATTGGAATTAATGAATTCCAGAAAGCGATGGGGAAGTGTATTGGTACATGTGTAGTTTTCCCAGTTAATGGAGGGGTAGTTGAAGTCGCCCAGTATGAGAGTGTTAGGTTGGACCCTAATATTCTCCAGCGTGCTTAGGAATGTGGAGTGTAAATCTTGGGATATAGTTGGGGACCTATAGCAGGCTATGACCTGAATCACTGTCTTGCCCAATGTTAGCTGCACCTGAAGTGTCTCAGAGGCGTTATGTTGGGCTACCAGTCTGGAGGTGTGTGCATCCTTTATGAATATGGAAACACCACCGCCTCTGGAGCTTCGGTCCAAGTTGTATGTACACCGGTTTCTTTCTGTCTTCCCCAAAAAGGCTGTGTTACTTAAACATGTCCATATTCATTAAACATTGTGCCCAGACCAGGTAATGGATGAAAACCAATTTCTTCAGTTTTTCACTTAACAAACAAATAAACAAACAAACAAATAAACAGACAAACAAATAAACAGATAAGCACACAAAGGATAATGTGGGTTCTGTCCCTTGAAATGTGCTGTCTTGTAACCAGCATTTGTTTATATTTAAATGTACATATCAAGTGTAAATTGTATGTATTTCTTTGTAGGCATGATTTGTTATATCATCTCAAGGACTTGCTTATAAGAAGAGCATCTTTGCTGTACACAGAGAGACATTTAGCAGATGGATAAAAACACAGATGAAGTGTTCATATTGTGTTTAATGTCTGGGTGCTACTTAATACTACAGAGACATTGGAGGGCTGGAGTGCTAGGGTTTTTACTTTACAGTAGCACTAGCACTAGGGAAAATAAGCAGTTGAAAAAAAGAAAGGTTATGACATGGTGAGGAAGGATCACAAAGGTGTGGGCTGTCCACGTTCTGCTCTCTAGTTAATACATCCAAATATTGTATATGGTCACATGTGGGGTTGCCACCGATTTGGACCTACACAGTGAATTAACTCTATAGAATTTCTTCCTAAAATGGCTAACATTGGCAGTGACTCAGTGCAAATACAGATTAAATATTATAGCAATAACCCATGCCTGGGTGTGGGTAATGCTGGATTTACCCACGGTTGGTGTGGTTTGGTCACAAGGTCGAAGCCGGAGTGGCCAAACAAAGCCAACCATGGGTAAATCTAGCATTACCCACACCCAGAAGTGGGTTATTGCTATTATACAATGACATTATTTAAGAAAAAAAAATTACTTTTCTTAAATAATGGCATTGTATAATGCCTCCTTGCTGCCCTTCCGCAGCTGTCTGGTATTCTGCGGCAGTTCTGATGTACTGCGCATGCGTATGCCTACGCAGTACATCAGAGCTGTGGGCTAAAGCAATGGAGAAAGCAAGATCTCCATTGCTTTTTACAAACTGTTTCACTATGTTAAATGGGTTTAACATAGCGAGACAGCTTTAAAAAAAGCAACGCAGAATCTTTGTTGCTTTTTTTAAAGCTGTCTCGCTATGTTAAACTCGTTTAACATAGCGAGACAGTGTGAAGCAACGGAGATCTTGCGTTCTCCATTGCTGTAAAAAAAGAGTTATAGCAATGGAAAAATTCCTGGCGACCGGACCTTTTTCCATTACTATAACTCTGATTTACAACGTGCATGCTGACCAATCAGCTTGCACATTTTTGAATATTAATGGGGGGTCGTTGTATAATTATGTTTATGTGATTAAATAAGTAAGTAGTTTAAATAAGTGAACAGTGAACATCTGGCACTAAACTGGGTTTGCCACTGCAACAAGCCTGGCTAACTCTCATCAAGAATGTAAAAAATCTATTAATCAGATTACCGTTGAACTTACCCCTGACTGTCACCAGGGAGTAACTCTAACCTGCTGAACTTCTATTCATGTTTGCTTATGTATTCTTTCTCTATTTGTATCTGTTACCTTGGAGCTTTTCTCCGTGGGCCTCCACTGAAAATGGACATGAATCCAATCGGACTATCCCGGTCAACAAATGTAAAATAAATTAAATAAGTAAATAAATATTACTATTAGAAAACTATTAGCATCCAAGCATCCTTCGCCCATCCTGAGCACCTCTTTCTGTTTCTCTTACTTCCTCCTCGTGCCTTTTTCTCCTGTTACTCTGTTCACTGTACAAACATAGGGTACCTAAAAAATAGAACCCGTACTCAGCTGACTTTTATTTCTGGTTTTATAATTATTTTACATACCACTTTTTTGTACTTTGTATCATTTATAGTTCTATTACTAATGTTATGTGGGCCTCCTCTGAAAATGGGTAGCATTTTTTTACCTAGGTGGAACCTCCTGGTCAACAAATGTAAAATAAATAAAATAAAATAAATAATATTGTATTCATTTTTGCCACATTACTAGTAAAATTACAGCTTCTTTATACATGGCACGTGATACTGGGTTAAAATATTCTGACCACTTAAATGGTAATTATTTTGTTTACAAAAATATTTTTGTGTCTTCGACTTTCTCTGCTATAGCTCTGATTTAATAAACGTGTGTTCACAGATTGTATAGATTTATCTATATCTTTGTATGTATATATAAAACAGTAATTGCTGTGTGCTGTTAGCTTATCTACAGCTCCACAGCTGAAGCATTCAGCATGAATCTTACTCAAGCTGTGTTGCTTGCCTGCTGTGTGTTGTCATTTATGTTTATTATTACACAAAGTTAATTAACTTATGTAAAGCTGATACAAACGTGCAGTGTGGAAATGAAACTAAATAGAAATGTTTTCTGAGATCACAGATACAAACGTTTAAAACATCTCATTCTCTTTCTGTTGCCCCACCTCAGTGACTAAACATTATAAAACGTGCCTGATCTTACTACAGGACACATGAACCAGACTTTTTATAGAAGTTTTACATTCGCAGTTCTCAGAAATGTGCTTCGCATGCTGCTATGGCGTAAGGCTGATCAAGTAGATTTCACTGTTTACACAGACTTCGGAAAGACTGATCCTTCCGGTGCAGTGTGGTTTCAGGAATGGGTTGTTATATTCTGTTATGTGCCATGGCCTTTATTTTACCAACAAAGGCAATCCATATCGAAGGTACATTTGTAATGTAGGCTGGACATTTAATTATATTCTTTATTTCATAATGTTATACTTATTTATCCATGTATGTATGGAATGTGTATATATTTGTATTTATGTATTGTTTTGATAATTAATTAATATTGCTTTCCTTTTTTTAATTTATGAAAAATCTAACTGGCGAAAGCCTATTTTTATTAAATGCTTGGAGATTAAAAGCTCCAAAATATTTTTAAACATTATGCCTAATAACATCAGGGTACATAAGTCATCATCATCCGTCCCCCTTTTTCCCATTTTTCTACATGGGGTTAGGGTATTGTGTTAACTGTCGCCATCTCTTTCGATTCAGTGCCACACTCCTGCCTTCTTCAACACTCATGCCTGACTGTCACAGATCTTCTTTCACACAATCCACCCACCTCTTTGCTAGACATCCCCGCTTCCTCTTACCTTCTTCCTGTCTGTCCCAAATCTTCCTCACCAAATTGTCTTCTGTTTTTCTGCACATGTGTCCAAACCACCGTAATCTGTTCTCTTTGATCTTTTCTGCAATTGGAGCTACTTTGGCTTCTGCTCTTATGTCCTCATTTCTTTGCCTATCCCGCAGTGTGCATCCTATTACCTTTCTCAGGCACTTCATTTCCATCACCTCTAGCTTCTTCAATTGTTCTGCCTTTACTGCCCAGGTTTCTGTACCATACAGTAGTACTGGTTGCACCATCTTGTACACTTTACTTTTCAGTTTCTTTGGCATTCTTCTGTCATAGACTACACCTGATACTCTATGCCATTTGGGTGCAGCCCCTCTGGTTCTAGCTTTGATCTCTTCATTCAGACTACCCTTCTCCTCAACTACCCCTCCCAGATACTTGAACCTGGTTACCTGTTCCACTATCTTCCCTTCTATCTCTATTCTCAGCTTCTTCTGATTTCCACAATTTGCTGCCATTACCACTATCTTATCTGTGCTTAGTTTCATCCCATGTGCCTTCAGATTTGCATTTCATTCTCCTATCCTTTGCTGAAGTTCTAGCTCAGAGTCTGCCTGTACTGCCACATCATCTGCATACAGCAGCTTTGTTGATCCGTCCCTTCCAACCTGTTTGCTAATGTAGTACATCATCGGTACGAACAGCAGTGGCCTCAGTGCTGAACCCTGATGTATAACCACACCCACTAGGAACCCCTCCGTGAGGCCGAATACTGTCCGTACTTGAGTCACTGGGTTCTTGTATATAGCCTACACTAATTCTACCAATGTTTCTGGGACTTTAAACCACTGCAGTACTGCCCAGATCAGCTTTCTTGGGATCTTGCCATATACATTCTCCAAGTCTAGGAATGCCCAGCTGGACTCTTTCCTCATCTCTAGCTTCTTCTCAAGTATTTGTCTCAATGCAAACATCAGGTCAGTTGTGCTGCATCCTGATCTGAATCCAAACTGCTCATCTCCCATCTTACATTCTACTACTCTGCATATCCATTTATTAATCACCCTCGCCAGAACTTTCATGCAGTGTGATAGGAGTTTGATGCCTCTGTACTGCCCACAGTTGTGGATGTCCCCTTTATTCTTGTACACTGGCATGAGTATGCTTATTCTTCAGTCATCTGGGATACGTCTTTCTCTCCACACTGCTATTAATACCCTCAGGAGCCATTTCTCCCCTATCTCACCCAGCATCTTTATCATGTCTGCTGTGACCTCATCTGAGCCTGCTGGTTTCCCTGACTTCATTTTCCTTAGTGCTGTTCTTACTTCTTCTATAGCGGGCCCCTCTTCTTCTCTCATTGTAGGCTGTTTCTGGGGCAGTACAGCTTCTGTGGGGTTTTCTTCATTCAGAAGCTGCTGGAAATACTCCTTCCATCTGCCTTTGATGTCCTGTGGGCTGGTAAGCAGGTTGTTGCTAGCATACTTAATGAAGGGTGTCTGACTATCTTCTTTATCTTTCTGTCTTTGCCTTGCAGCTGATATAGTTTCTTTGTGCCCCTTACTGAGTCACTTTCCAGAAGTTGGTATAGTGCCTCCGATGCCCTACTCTTTGTTATTGCAACTTCTTTCTCAGCGTCTTTGTTAGCCTACCAGTCGTCCTTCTTAGCCTGGTCAGTCTTTTCTGACTCCCACTCCTTCCTGCACTCCTCCTTTCTTTTGATGACTTCCTGGACGTCTGCATTCCACTACCAGCTTTCCTTATGTACCTTATTTCCATACCTGGCTTGGCCACATATCTTTTCTGTAGTCCTAACACATGCTGTTTTTAGGTGCTGCCATTCTTCTTCACCTCCACCTATGTCCTCCTCTTCTTGGGGTGCTAGAGCCCTGAGTAATTCTTTGAACTGTTGTACTTTCTCTTCAGTTAACTTCCAGGTCTTCAGCCTGGTCTCTGTTGACCTTAGAGCCTTCTCTGACCACTGCTTACAGCTGATTGTGGCAACTAGTGGTATGCTGTGGGCCAACTATTTCACTGGGGATGACTTTGCAATCATGGATTCTACCCCAGTGCCTTTTCCTTACTAGGAGGAAGTCGACCTGAGTTGCATGCTGGCTACTCTTGTATGTGATCTTGTGACTGTCTCTCTTTCTGAACCATGTGTTGGCTACTATCAAGCCATTTGATAGACAGAAGTCTAGAATGGCTTCTCCTTCTTTATTCCTGTTGCTCCAACCATGTGGACCCAGGCAGTCCTCATATCCTGTTCTGTCTGTCCCGGTATGTGCATTCAAGTCAGCTATTATCAATACCAATTCATGCTGCCCTGCTTTGTCTAGTAGGTCCTGCAACTGTTGTGTGAATGCACTCTTTTCCTCACTATCACAACCCTGCTGCAGGGCATAGGTTGAGACTATAAATACTGCCCTATCATTACACTGGAGCCTGACTGCCATGAGTCTGTCATTAATTCTGATGAGATCCCTTACTGCCTTCTGAAGCCTCTCTCTCACCACGATTCCTACACCATTTCTAGCCTGCCCTCCACCTGAGTAGTAGACTCTGGATCCCAAGCCAGGTGGCTTTGCTGCAGTGCCTTTACATCTCATCTCCTGGATACATAGGGTGTCCAGCCTCCTCTGTATCATCATGTCATCCACTTCCAAGCTGCGTCCTCTCAGTGAACCTACATTAAGTGTAGCAATTCTCAATTCATGTTTGGCAGGTTTGTTGGGCAACTAGACACCTGCCAGCCAGTAGCTTATTGACCCAGGACTGCTGGGCTTTATGGCGGGCACACGCTGGCCAGTAGGGGCACATATACCCCTCCCACCATTAGCACGGGTCCCTGGCATGAGTCAGAGTGGGTTGGGTCCTCAACCCACGTATCACCAGTAACTACCCTTGCCCATTTTTGGCAACATTAGTCAACATGGCCGAATCACCTAGAGCCATATTTTACACCATCGAGTGACTAGCCCTGCCATGACATGCAGTCTGTGATCCATGTTCTCCTGTCTTGAGGATACTGTGCACCACAGTAGATGCCCCAAGTGGTTGGTCTGTACAACTCTTCCCCCTATAGGGCACCATGTAGAGTCTGTGCTGCTGCCCACAGCTCCATTCATTGGTGAGTTTCAATGGAAACACTCAGCATGTTTTTTGGGTACATAAAGTGAACACGAAAAACCATCATCATCCCCTTTTTCCCATTTTCCACTTGAGGTCAGGATGTCATGTCAACTGTTGTCATCTCTCTCTCTATTCAGTGACACTCTCCTACCTTTCACAGTCATACCTGCCTCACACAATCCATCCACCTCTTGCTGGAAGCCCTTATTTCCTTTTGCCTTCTTCCTGTCTGTCCCAAATCACCTTCAACAGACTGTCTTCTGCTCTTCCATCACCTCTAGCTTCCTCACCTGCTCTGCCTTTACTGCCAAGGTTGCTGTACCATACAGTAGCACTGGTCACACCACTCACTGTTTTGTACACCTTACTTTTCGGCTTCTTTGACATTCCTTATATTTTATTTTAATTATTTATTTTACATTTGTTTCATCATGTCAAAAATAGGGAAAAACTTATATAACTAAATGTATGTGCACATGCATATGTATATTTATTTCCCTCTGTTTGTGTGTGTCCATATATGTGTGTGTGTGTCTATAAATATATATATATATATATATATATATATATATATATATATATATCTATAGTGTCAGAAATCCAACAAACAGCACATAAAACACGGCCAGGGCCAGCTGGTAATTTCAACGTATTTTCAGCATACGAGTCAAATGCCAAACAAAACAACAGATGAAACACAACCTGATATTTTCAGCGTAAGTGTTAAACGCCCAAAAGGCAACACATGGAACACAGCCTAATAGCGTAGCACCGTTTCAGTTGCAGAACACCACCAATTAGCTCGTAGTCCTCCAAAACATACTCCAAAACAAACTGTTTAAATTAGACCACGTATTTATTCAGGATACAAAAAATAAAAACTAGTAAAACTAGTCAAATGTCAAGGGATAAGCACTTTCGGGTAACGCCAACAACCCTTCTTCAGATCCATATGACTTGTACTAAATCCTTTTGTTTTTAAAAACCCTTTCCACCAATGAAGCGTTGCATTAAGCAGACACACCCATCCTAGAATGGGCGTGTCATAAGTGTCTCCTCAGTCTCCGCCTTTTCAAGGCGGGTTTCATAGGGAAGGCTGTATTGAGCCCTGGTTTTTGATGTGCACACAATTTCCCAATCCAGAACATCTCTTCTTGCTCAAGTCTGTTGTTGACATCTCCTCCCCTTTTTGAAGCATACACCATTTTCAAAACTCTGAACATGAAACCATGCCCTTCATTGTCTCTAATATGCTTAGCTAGAGGGTTCTTATAATCCTTAAGCCTTATGTCACTAATATGTTTGGACAGCCTCTCCTTCATCTGTCTTACTGTTTTTCCGACATAAAAATTGTCACATGATGAACGTGGCCAGATATACAATGTACTTCGTTGTACAGTCAGCATAAAAATTACTGACATATTTCTTCTTAGTAACTGGATGCTCAAAACAATTGTCTGTACATATAAATCTACACATAGTGCATCTTCTACATGGAAATGTTCCTCTCCTTTTTGAGGTTATGTGTGGTTCAAAATAGTTATCTTTGCATAGTATTTTCTTCAAATTCTTTGCATTTCTGAAACAAAACTTAGGTTCTTCTCCCACTATTCCTTTGCATTCTCATTGGACATTAATATCTTCCAGTTCTTCCTTACAATGTCACAGACCCCTTCTGTATCTGTTGTATGAGTGAGTGTGTGTGTATATATATATATATATATATATATATATATATATATATATATATATATATATATGTATATATATCTATATATCTATATATATATATATATATGTATATATGAACACACACACACACACACATACACACACACACACACACACACACACACACACACACACACACTTTATATTTGTATTTCTTTTTTTTAGGCAGTGCCAAGTTGTTAAACCCTCTAACATAGCAAAAATCACTCATGACTACCTAAAGGTACTGCTGCTCAATGCTATGAGTGTAAATAAAAAATGCCCTTCCTAGAAGTGCTCCACACCCTGGAGAATGCAGACGAATGTGCAGTCACGGAAGCATGGTTCGGAACCATAGAAAGCACCCCAGCTATCAAGGCTACAATGTCTTTTGTACATTTCAGTCCCCCTCAGCTCAGGATAAAACAAAGGGAGGAGGTGTCTCACTGTTTATAAAGGACACGTACACTGCTAGACTGGTCTAACAACAGGACTCACTTGACCTGTTCCATGCCCTGTTAACCATAGGCATGATCCCCTATCATATCCATGCTAGTTACAGATCCCCTAACATGAGTCTGGAAAACCACACCTCCTACATTAAATCTACTGGAATTTCTTAACATTCAACCTAACATCATACATATGGGTGATTTCAACTACCCCTCCATATACTGGGAGACTTATGTGACCCATAATTCATTTGCTCAGAGCTGTTTGGACTTTGTCGACGCAAACACCGTGGAGAAACTAGTTAGCTCCCCAACTAGAGGTACAAATATCCTAGACCTGGAACTCACGAACATGGGGAGATGCTTCTCCCTACCATGCATTAACTCCTCCCTGGTAAGATCTGACCACAAAATGATTTCCTTTAGTTTTAAAACTAACGAAAACACTTTGCTAGGACCAGTTACCTCAAACTAAGTGACAACTTATTAAACTTCCAAGCCCCTCCATTCCTGGATGCCACTGAGGCCTACTCTGACCTGTAGACAGAAGCACTGTAAAACCACATTAATAGCTGCATAGAGGAGGCATTACCTCTCTGAGTCAAACCTATGATTACTGGCAAAAATAAACCACTCTGCTGGACCCCTACATAGATAGCCTATTCAACAAAAGGAAAAAAATCCTCTCCTTTGCCAAGAAGGAATTGACAAAACACTGCACAAAGACAATTACCAGTCTAAACAAACAAATGGTTAGAGAGCTGGTCAAATCTGCCAAAGCAAACTATGAGCAAAGATAACCTCTCAGATGAAATATAACCATAAGGCTTTTTTTAGTTATCTTCGTAACCTCAGGGGAAATGCTCAGCAATGTGCCAAGTTAATCATGAACAGCAATACTTACACCCAGCCTGAAACTCTATCCAACCTGCTGGCCAACCAGTTCAGTTCAAACTTCTACTCCCAAATCAGCTTATACCACACCCAAAGAAATACTTGCAATCATTCCTCTATCAGTCATTATGAGGGAACAGGTTCTTACTGCACTCATTAAAGCTAAAAACACAGCCTGCATGGGTCCCAGCAACATTCCAGGATGCTTCTTAAATATCTTAAAACAGAATCTATTAGGGACACTAGAAACCCTCTTTAACCATAGTTTCCAGATGGGCTTTGTCCCATAGAAATGGAGGACTGCAACTCTCATCCCTCTGGACAAGGTGTATCCATTAACTGACCCAGGGAACTACAGACCCATAAGCTTGACCAGTCTTATTTACAAGGCCATGGAGAGAATTATCATGGATCTGATCAATAATGATATAGGAACTCTCCAAATACTGGACCAGACTCAATCTGGCTTTTTCAAAGGGAGGTCGTTCCTCTTCAATTTGGTGAACTTCTTCAAGAAAGTCACCATGGCTATGGAGGAGGAAAAAACGGTACACACCGCTTATCTAGACCTGGCCAAAGCTTTCAACTCAATCCCCCCACTCAGGGATAATAGATAAACTTACTAAGGCAGGCATAAACCCCTACATCTTCACGATAGCCAGTTGGCTCACAGACAGGACACATGTTGCCCAGATAGGTGAATCCATTTCTAATAAATAATCTTGCACTAGTGCTGTCCCACAGTGCTCAGTGTTGGGACCTCTCCTGTTTAGTATATACTTCTCTGAAGCGAAGGCCATTGTAGGGGGCCTCTGGCTCACCACATTCACCAATGACTGTAAGCTGGGAGCAATCATTGAATTCACAGATGATGTTGACATTGTACAAACAGGCCTATAAATGACAAATAACTGGTGCCAAAACCATGGTGTGAGACTAAATGCTAAACAATGCATAATCACACCCTTTGGTAAGTCAGATATCTTTGCCAGTTATAATATTGATAGCACACCCCTATAAGTAGATCCAGTGGTTAGGGACCTAGGAACACAGATAGATAGTTACCTAAACATTTACCACCAGGTAGCTACAGTAGTGAGGAAATCATTCTGGGTGTCTCAACATATAAGTAAAGGCATGGCATCAAGGTCAGAGGACATCATTGTGGCATTGTACTCGGCCCTCATCAGGCACGTAATTTAGTACAGTGCTCCCTTCTGCATGTACCTAACCAGGCACTTACCTCAATTGCAATGTCCCCAGAGGTTTCTCACTGAAAAAATATAAATTGTAAGGTACATGTCTTATGCAGACCTACTAAAGGCCCTATCCCATTACTCCATCTCATATCGTTTATTGAGAAGTGACTTATACCTAACCTACAAGACATTCTCAGTTCCAGCCCTGATGAAAATACCACATATTCACTAGAGAAATTATACAAAGGTTATGCATTTCATGGACCTGAACCTTACTTGTGACTCTAATAGAACTTGGTGGCTGGAGAGATGGATTTATATCCCCAAGGCTACCTCGTCTATGGAATAAACTTCCCATCTTCATAAAACAAAGCACGTCTCTCACTCTTTTCAAAAATACTTTGGATAAATGGATTGGGAAATGTAAATTTACTCCTGAGGTACTGCCCATGTCTTTTATGGACAGACACAGTTTGTAAAATGACTCAGGACTCCAACACCCAATGACCCACTACCCTGCTGCTACCCCATCCCATATCTGGGGTAATACTGTCATATCCTGGATATTCTTGGCTAGGCTTGTGAAGGCTCTTTTGCCATTAACCTAGTGATCATAAGTAGATCATGGCTGTCCTTATGCTTAAGCAAACTTTGCAGCCATCTAGGGTGCTGATCTCCCTGCTCTGGTAGGGATGTGGTTCTGGTATCTATTTATTTATTTTCTTAAAGTATAGGAGCACAGAATTTGTTTAAAAAGTAAATAAATAAATGCACAGATAAGGCAGCCACAGCCACACCCATGGGAGTAAGTGTTGCGCACTTGTTCGTCGAGTTTGTTGGTTTCCCAGCCCATTCGCCCCAAAATCTACCGAGACAACCAATTAGGTAGGTTTTTGGCAGGATGGAACAAGAAACCGACAGAGTTAAATTGTAGTGTAATACCTGTGATGGCAGGGGAATGGCCGATGATTATGAGGGAAATCTTTGTTTATTTTTATTTTTTTATTATAATGCCACTAGGAACTGCATATTTTAGATATGTATTTTGTCAGCATTCTCACCTGTCCTCTGATTCTGCAGAACTGTCATGATTTTGCCCCTTGCTTCAAAGCTTACTACTGACAAATGATAAATGACCACAGAACAGATCCCTACAGAACGTCATGACTCCTTTCAACATTAGCTTATGAGATTCACTCTGTTTTCTACTGTACAGCCACTGCACATTGACCTAAAGCATGAAGGTGATGATGATTTCGGACTGGTTTGCAAAATCTACATGATGTTCCAATTTTGGTGGTCCATGTACCAATTTTCAGTATTATAGGCTTGTCACCATGACACATGATTTCTGTAAGCAGCAGCCTTTTTTTCTTTTTTTTTTAACATGAACTGCCTTTGGGCAGGTCCAGGCTAGTAGGTGAAAGTGCCTGGAAGGACTGCCAGACAAAAGAATCCTTAGTAAGATTAGAAAGGTTATCAAGCATAACATTCAATAATTAATCTATTCACATGCTTTCTCAGTACATGCCCTGTGGGGATTATTTATTTATTTTTTTCAACATGGGGCAACTACAACAAGGGTGCGTAAGCAGCGGAAGTGCTACTCACTCTCATTCTCTTAGGCAAGAATCCTGAACAAGAATGAGGGGAGAGCGAAAGCAGGAAATCCGAAACAGATTTTAAATAGATACTGAAAGTTGGCAGAATAACAGGCTTTGAATTAGAATTAATTTTCTGAAAGATATGCAGTCTGAACTCAAATATGCGAGAAAACCAAACAATTTATAAGGAACACATCAAAAATATCAGGTAAAAAATGGACATCTCGCTAAATTCTGAACAGTTGAGAGGTAAGCTACAAGGTGTGACAAATTTATTTTATTTATTATTTATTTTACATTTGTTGACTGGGATTGTCTGACTGAGCTGAAGAGCCGTTTTTCAGCGGAGGCCCGGGGAGAAAAGCTCCAACATATTATACAATTTTCATTATAAATTACCATTAAACAGCAATATTACAGGATTATTACAAGGCATTAAGTAGCAATACAGTGTTATAAAGTGTCAGTAATCAGGAGTATAGCAAAACTATTTCAAGATGTATAAAAAGAAATATTTCATTAAGATGAATATAGTTTTTGGGGTAAGTGGTTACAAAAACCCAGTTTTGTCATGATGTAGTAGCATGAAGGCAAGACATTTACAATAGAATGTTTCTCTGAGGCGATTTGCTTAATAGATTTTAGAAGACAGTAGAAAGAGTAGTCGAGGCAGATTAGAGAGAGCTAGTGAGAAGTGCGAGTTAAGGGCAGAAAGTAGATTAAGGTATGAGAAGTAGGGGGTGTTAAGGAGGGAGAGTGCAGTGGCAGGACCAGTGACTTTTAAAGTGCTCTTTGGTGGCTGTCTTGAATTGTTTAGGATGTGTAAGGGTTCTGATTTCTAGTGGGAGCGTATTCCAGGCAATAGTGGGGTGATATCTGTACATACTGCATCCAAATTTAGACTTGGGTTTGCAGATTTGTAGTAGGTCTTGGTTAGAGCTTCGGAGAGGTCTGGGGGTAGAATAATGGGAGATGAGAGGGGATAGTGCTGGGCAGTAGGAAGGCTGGTATAGGACAGATTGGATGATCTGGAGCTGAGAGATTGTCAAGGCCTAGTTCATACATGCAGCTCATTTGGTGTCTGGTATGGAAGAATTTCTAGACGAATGTGACAACCTGAAAAATATGTTTCAAAAAAGAGGTTATCCTTTTAGATTTGTTAGTGACATAATGACTGAGGTTGTCAATAAGAGAGAGCGTGGTTTTTATGTCCCTCTACTTTCATGTACTGTTATTAATAATATTCCATCTACTAGTAATCATGATGGTAGTACTCATGAAGAAAGCAGGGATTTTAAGACCTCTGTCATTACTGTATTCACTGAAGATAGTTATATGCTAAGAGATATTCTAACAAAAAATTGGTCCATTCTGAGACATGATAAGAACATCAGACCATTAATAGGATTACGACTCATTATATTATACAGAAAAGGCAAGAACTTGAAAAATATACTTGAGAGGAGTAATGCTTATTTTAATCACAGGCTAGGTTCTATGAACAAATGTGGCAAATGTAATTACTGTAGATACATAAAAGAGGACAACACATTTGACATCAATAAAGTGGAAATTAGAATCAATCAGAAATATAACTGTAATTCAGAGAAGGTGATTTATTGTGCCATGTGCAGCACCTGTTCTTGCTATTATACAGGCAAAACTGACAGAAAGTTAAAAAATCGTATATACGAACACCTCTATGATATAAAGAATAAAAAAGACGAATGCCCTTAGCAAGCATGCAATGGAGAATACTGATCATAAGTTTCAGTTTTTTATTATAGATAACATTAGTATTGGCATGAGAGGAGGTGCATGGTCATTACTACTTGAAAAAAAGAGAATTATATTGGCAATTACATTTGAATGCTGGGAACTGGCCAGGCCTTAATGAACATATTTCCATTAGCCCTATTTTGAAATTGAAGGCATTGGAGAGGTAAAAAAACATCTCCCCATTAATAATAACATTCATTTTAACAACTTGGATTATTTATTAATACATTTCTAACATATTTATTGTATAAAAATGCTAATTTAAGATTATTTATATTTTTTTAACATTTCAATGATATCCAGTTTGTAATAGTATTTATTTGCATAATAGTAGCTATTTTATATAAATAGACACACATTGTTTATATATATATATATATATATATATATATATATATATATATATATATATATATATATATATATATATTGTCATCTTGGAGTATGGTTTTTAGGGTGCTGTGTTCTCTGTATAAGGAAGTATTTCTTGCTTGCTTTCAATTGAAGACTGTAAATATTGTGCTTTTAATGATTTAATTATCTTAATTACTTTAATATTTGTGTCACTTCCTGTTGAACCTGTATAAAAGGGAAGTATCTATGTATGTTAAACTATCTGATGAAGTCTAGATTTTCTAGACGAAAGCGCTCATCCTTGGTGATTTTATGTGAATCTATTTGTTCTGAAGTGAATGAAGT
Organism: Protopterus annectens; assembly: GCF_019279795.1. Classification (NCBI taxonomy): domain Eukaryota; kingdom Metazoa; phylum Chordata; order Ceratodontiformes; family Protopteridae; genus Protopterus; species Protopterus annectens. Next base: position 1,758,771,103 of record NC_056729.1, read on the forward strand.
GGATTTTGTATTCTACAACTGTGTTGTGATTTGCAACTGTGCAATACTTGGAGTGGGTTCAGTCCAGCTACTTCTGCTATTTTTGTGTTTTTTGATTCAGTTTGTATTTTGTGACTTCTTCAATGTTTTCATAGTATTAGGCTGCATATATTTAAATATTTATGCTTCTGGAAATAGCCCCTAGTCCTGCTAATTGAAAACCTTAGAACATTCTAGGAGAGCTCTGTTTTCCTCCACTAAATGGAAGGCTTTCTTCTGTTTCTGTTTACTGCCTGCATATATCTGTAAATATTCAATGAACTGTAATATTTACCTACTGTGTCCTATGTCTCTCATGGCTACTATCTCATACACATAACCGATAGCACAGCAAAACATACCAACTCATACATTTGTTTTTCTTTTATTTTTCATACACATTCAAACACCCCCTAGGTGAGTGGGCCCTGCTCAAATCACCCTTGCTGTGCTCAGCCTTACTCCACTCTATTCTCATACCCCAAATTCTCACCCACCCCCTCTTGCTCTATTTTTTTACTTCATTAGTTCAACCATAAGTCCACTGCCAACCAGTTTCTTCCCTTACCCTATCCATTTAGTAGCTTCTCTGCTTATACCATTATATTCTGCTTAAATCTGTATTACTTTACTTATTACTTCAGATCCATTCCCATTTCTTGGCATACTTTCCAGTTTCCATAACTTCCCTCCCTCAAACCAGATGTGCTGTACCAAATCTGTCTTCATGTTTACCCTACTTAGAATACTACCGGTTTCCCAAACCTCAACAAAGAGCTAAAACCTCCTTCGGTACACCCACAAATTACTTTTCAACTTCCCCTGTTAACCATACTAAACACAGTACCTGTCACCACTCACACTGTTTATAACTTGTTCTCTATTCATTTCTCTTCTCTGTGTATCATACCTCACCAACTGTTATATTTCACCCATACATATAAACTTACCCCATATTGACCCACACATACTTTATCAAAATTTACCGTATCTGTTTTCAAACGTATCTTCATACCACTAACAAACAACTTACTGTGACGTCTTTAATTACAGATACCGCAAGTCAAAATCTTTAATCACAAAAATTCTCATAAAATTCAAATTAAAATGCAATTGGCTTTACACTTTCATAAGTAAAAAAACACACACACAAAGTTAGTGGGGACATTAAGCCAAATCCTGAACCTATATACGAACACACGAGCGACACTGTAAGCTCTGTAGCAGGTGGTTCTACAAATATGTTCCACTTATACTCTGAATCCAACGTCTTCCTTCTCCTGAATAAAACGTTAGACACGTGTGTAATAAAATTCAAGAAATTCATGCCATGTCTTGCTAACCCTGATATAGTGGTAGCTACAGAAACCTAGTTAAAAAAAAAATAGCTCATAGTAAAATCATACCAATAGACTTTAATATACTCAGGCTTGTCAGAAAATATAAGCTCACTCACCGTACATATACATACATTTTGTAATGCTAGACTCCTTATAATAACAGGAAGACATTGTGTATTTTCCACCTTATAAATTCCACCGGGTTATAACTCCTCCACTGCAGAAATCATCCACCACTGGATAGCTTACCAGAGTCACCATGGAACTATTACATTAGGTGACCTCAGCGTAGACTGCCAGCTCACCAATAATTACACCCCCACTTATAAACTTATAAGGCTTTACCCAACTAATCACCTCAACCTCTACAGTCAAGGAAACTTCTGACAAGCACTTAACCTTAGATTAGATCCTTAGTAACTATTAAAACCAAAGGAAGGAAAACCAGAAACTGTAGCACCTCACTTTATTGAAAAGAATGAAGTGCTTTCGTCCAAGCGCATAATTCTTTTCAATAAAGTGAGGTGCTACAGTTTCTGGTTTTCATTCCTTTGGTTTTTAACAGTTTTTAGTGTTCTTGTATTTCCACAGTTTATCCTTAGTAACTATCCAACAAAATTACAAAAACCTGGATGCCTGCCTCGCCGTAAGTGGCCACCTTCCTAGGTATGCAGTTAGAAACAAATGCAGCCAGTGAAAACAAATTATTTATCACCAAATGCACAGTACAACCAAATTCAACCAAGCAACCATTGTCAGTACGGAACATACTAACATCCAGGCCATCAGATTCTGTATTGTCACTTCTTTATTTATTTATTTGTTTGTTTGTTTATTTACTAATTTATTTATTTATTTATCTATGTTTTTGCTATCTCACATTTTAATGAAATCTTGAATGGTCTCTATAATCCTGCTTCTGTGTTTACCAAAAGGGTCAAATCAAGCCTTGCACTGTCACTCACAAAGGGAACAAAAGAAACTTATGTTTCAGAGAGAAAGCCTGAAAGAATAGTTCAAAAATAAAACACTCAATGCATTTCAAAACTTTAAACATCTTAAAAATCTCACAAAACACCATATCAAACTAGACAAGTAAACCTATTATTTGTTTATGTGCTTATTTATTTATTTATTCACATTTGTTTACCGGTTTACAGCAAAGACCAAGGGAGAAAACCTCCAGATTAATTATAAACTCCATGCAAAATAGTTACAAATGCAATGGGAAAAATCAGTATAATACAATATTATAATAAAGACATTTAGAAAGGTTTCAAAAAATATGCTACAGAGTACAATGTTGAACATGCTTAGATGTGTAATTATACGCATACATAGATAAGTAAGTCACAGTAAAAGTAATCATGTCACCAGTGAAAGTATCTTTATGGTACCATTTGCTTATGAGGACATAATGGACAGGATAGCAGAACCATCTGCATATTGAATTAAACAGATATTGCAAGATGGTTCTTCTGAAGGTCACTTATGAAAATGTTGAAAAGTAGCAGCTCAAATATGGAACCTTTGGGAACACCAGTGATGGTAGGGAGGTAGGATGACAGGAAGCCTTGTGGGACACCAGTGATATTTGTAAGGTAGGATGATAGGGAGCCTTGTTAGACACCAGTGATGGTTGGGAGGTAGGATGATAGGGAGCCTTGGGGACACCAATGATGGTTGGGAGGTAGGAAGACAGGGAGCCTTGGGAGACATCAGTGAGGGTTAGGAGGTAGGCTGATAGGGAGCTGTTTGAAGACACCACTGATAGCTGGGAGATAGTGTGATAGGGAGCCTTGGGGGATAGCAGTGATGGTTGGGAGGTAGGAAGATAGGGAGCCTTGGGAGACACCAGTGAGGGTTTAGAAATAGGCTGATAGGGAGCTGTTGGAGGACACCACTGATGGCTGGGAGATAGTGTGACAGGGAGCCTTGGGGGACAGCAGTGATGGTTGGGAGGTAGGAAGATAGGGAACCTTTGGAGGCACCAGTGATGGCTGGGAGGTAGGCTGATAAGGAGCTGTCGGGGGACACCAGTGATATTTGGGAGATAGTGTGATAGGGAGCCTTGGGGGACAGCAGTGATGGTTGGAAGATAGGGTGAAAGGGAGACTTTTGGGACACCAGCGATAGTTGAGGGGCAGGATGATAGGGAGACTTGGGGGGCACCAATGATGATTGGAAGTTAGAATGATAGGGAGCTTTTGGGGGCACCAGTGATGGCTGGGAGGTTGGATTATAGGGAGCTTTGGAGGATGCCAGTGATGGTTGGTGACAGGGTGATAAGGAGCCTTGGGGACACCAGTGATATTTTGGAGGTAGGATGATAAGGAGCCCTGCATTTTACAGATTGCACTCAATTTGCTAGATAGCGGGAAACTATTGAAGAAGATGAGAGACTATCATTGGAGAGGTGATGTAAAAGTTTGAAATTGGACAAAGTATCAAACGCTTTAGAGAGGTATATAAATAATGAGGAAATTAGCTTACCAGAGTTGCTAGCTTTGTTTACAGTGTCTGTGTATGAAAATAGGGCTGTTGTAGTACGGTGACCTGGTCTGAAACCATGCTCAGTGCAGCTCAAAGAGCATTTTGGAGAATGTGCTCGATGAGTTGGTGTATGCATTTCTCTAGTATTTTACACAGATGGGATAAGATAGCAATAGTCAGAAATTAGCAACTTCAATGGAGTTCCTCGTTTATGCAATGGATGATATAAAACATTTTCTGTATTGCTGGAACATATTAGTGATGGAGCAATTGTTGAGAATATGCTGACTGGATAGGCTATAACATCTGCTGTTAGTTTGATGTATTCAGAGTGAAGGCTGAGCCAGGTTTAAGTTTATGCATTTTTTTTAATGAGACCAGTGGAGACATTTGGAGTACTGATGTTTGGATGTGAGATGGTAGTTGTTAAAAATCGTGGACAGAAGAGAGTTAGAAGGCAAATCTTGACTGGAAGGAGTTTTTTGGTATTATTTTGATAATATTGATTCTTATGTTTGTATGGGTTGATATTTATCAAGGTTAAGTTAGCTATGCTGTCAGTGAAATGTGTATTAAAGATGGTGGCATTTTAAATGGGGGATTTATCTGGATGTGGTTGGGATTTCATTTGGTACTATGGTTAAGCAGAGAGTCAATGGTTGACCAGAATTTCTTAGGGTTATTTTTGTTGGCAGTTTGGAGGTTGTTGTAGAAGTTTTTTTGTGTTTTATTACTTGGTGTTTTGCCTGACTGTGAAGGTAGCTAAAGTTTGTCAGGTTTGGGTTGGGAGGGTGGCCTAATGGTTAAGGTGTTTGCCTTACAAACACAAGGTGTAGGGTTTGAGTCTCACAAGGGATAATTGGCTAGGCTTAAAATGGCTCGCAAGGGCAGTTAGCCTAGTATTAATCTATGAGCCTATCTATGAACTTGTGAGTGGTTTTATTTTTAGGCCATTCTGTCCATGCTTTATTTCTGTGTGACATTAACTGTTTGTCTGCTTTTGTTACCTAGAGAGCATGAATGATTTTTTTTATTATTATTTTTGAGTGAAGGGGAGCATGACGGTTATAGTACTGAAGTGATTGGCGCATCATTAAGAGGTAAAGTTAGTGGTTTAGACCAGGTTATAGACTGTAGTACATTAAGAAAGAAGTCTTGGTTAAATTTATTTAGATCATGGGTCATTTTAAAGGGGTGTTCTTGTATGCTCTGGCTGATATTTGGGCGGCACAGTGGTGCAGCGGTTAATGTTGTCGCCTCACAGCAAGAGGTTCTCCGGTTCGATTCTCGGCTGGGGTGCCTTCTGTGTGGAGTTTGCATGTTCTCCCTGTGTTCGCGTGGGTTTCCTCCGGGTACTCCGGTTTCCTCCCACATTCCAAAGACATGCATCTGGAGCATTTCTCCCCGGGCCTCCGCTGAAAACAGGCTCTGTGGAACCTAGTCGGACATTCCCGGTCAACAAATGTTAAATAAAATAAATAAATATTTCTATAAATATAGGCTGATAAATGGTCACTTAGGGTACAGGGGAGGATGACAGCTATAGGAAATATGCTTGGATCAAAGACCCAAATCCAATCTGTTATGGGTCTTTGTGTCAGATTTTTGCCATCTCTAGTTTGTCTTGTTATGAGTTTTGAGAACTCAACCGAGATCTAAACTTAGTCAGCGATTCAATCAAAACATGCTGGAGATACAGATATGTACCTCAGAGATTGCCCCTTCATTGGAACAAGCTTCCTATTCACATTAAGTGCATCCCTTCCCCTGGCTCTCATCAAATATAGTTTGGGTAAATGGATGGGGATTTGCAAATTCACACCTGGGGTAGTGTCTATGTCCCTTATGGACAATGGCAATCTGTAAGATACTCAAGGCATAGGCACAAACCCATGCCATCCTCTTGCCTCTAAAGGCCACATATTGGGTAAAATCAGGTTATATTGGCTAGGATTGTAAGGCCTGTTAAACCATTAGCCTAGTAATCTCCTATGAACCTATGAAGATTGATGGTATATGTTGGAAATCTGATGTTAGTTTTTCACAATTTTTATTCATATCTCCTAAGATCATGATTTTGTTGGGAATTGTAGAGGATATGTCTGCAATGTAAACACCTTAACCATTAACCATTATTAACCATTATGCCATCTAATCTATGAACCTATGAATTGTAGAGGATATCCAGGAGAGGATGTCATCTAGTAGTAGGATATTTTGGCCTGGAGGAATGTATATTGTTACTATGTATAGATTTTTTTAAATATTGGTTTGTAGGAAGGTGATAAGTATTCCAACAAAGCTGAAGTGGTAGAGATAGAAGAGCACAATACCACCAGCTTTTTATGAGTTTTGTCCACCCTGATTGTGTTATAGTCAGGAGGTAGAACTTCAGAATCTTTTACACTTGGTTTAAGCCACATTTTTTCTGGCTGCTAAGACATTTGTGGGTTGCTGTGCAGGCATGAAAGTCAGTTATTTTATTGCTGATTCTGCAAAAATTAATTGCAGTTAAGTGACGTATTTCTGGTACTGGACAATATTGCTACAGTGGGAAAAGGACCAGGGTTAGGATGTACATCTCCAAAAAGGGAGATAAAAGAGAAATCTGTGAATAATTGTTGATATAGATGTGAAGACAGGTAAAGGCTGCCAGCCTAGCCAGATAGCATTTTGTAGATAATTATGTCATTTGTAAATATTAATGTAAGCCATAGGCTTGTTCTCTTAAATGTGAAGAGACTGCATTGGATATTGAACTGCAAAAATGTAACAACAGTGCACTCTGCTGTAAGAAAGCTAAGTCAAGCATTTTATGACTGTCTTTGATGTCAAAATTTGGAGCCGATATGTTTGGATGAAGGAATTCTGCCTATTGTTTTGAGGCCAGAGTTAATGGCTAGAATTTGCATGTATAAATGTCCTTTATTGCTCTGGATTCTGACCAGGTGCAAAGAATGTAAATGTAGTTTCTGGTAGCCTGGGAACACCAGAGAAGTGTGAAGAATGATGTCATGTGAAGCAGCTCTGTGTTATCAATTTAAAGAGAGAGAATCAGAGAGCTCAGAGCATTTGTCTTGAGAACATCCAACAACACTAGCACTGTCTTGGTCTGTATGTAAGTAGGATTCTATAACTGTATTTTCTTAGAAATAGCTAGGAATTAGGAAGATTAGACTAAGTAGTTTTCTGTGATGTCAGAACTTTTCTACAGTATTATTTTAAGTATTTCTCTGTGATCTCTGAACTCTTGAATAGCACTGTATAGTAAGAAGTATTGCCTTGTGTTTTTATTATTTATTATTAAATATTTTTAAACCTTTCAACTGTGCGTGTTTTGTGTAGTGATAATTTAACCTGTAACAGTAAATTGCATATATATATATATATATATATATATATATATATATATATATATATATATCGTGATGCTGTACCAAGTCACTCCAAATAAGTCTTGACTGTTAGGTTGCACTTACCATTTGATAATAATTTTGCACAGTAATAACTGGACACCCTTTTAAGGGCCTTTGACTAGCTTTTAAATATTAGCTGGGTGGTAGCAGTGATTTCTACTGTATAGTCTGGGTAAAAGGGGAACAGCTGGAGAACCTGTGCCAGCCTTCCCCAGGAGTGTCTGTGTGGTTGTAAAAACTCATCTCCAAGAGTGTGTGTGTGTCAGCTACTTGGGCAGGGACATGATGCACTGGTTGGACAGAGAGGGTGCTGGAGGATTTAGCTTGCCCAGCTGGGTGAGATCTGGACCCTGTAGCTGTGCCAGTGGGGAGTCTTATTTGGGACCTGGAGAGAAAGGGAGAAACCAGCCCCAGACTGACTGTGATCTGTGTGCTCTTAAGGAAAATTGTACTTTACTGTGTGTGTATTTATTATCCTTTCCCTATATGGACGCCCCCCCTCTGGTGTTAGTGGTGAGGTTTGAAGCTCCTTGATTACTGGGCCAGGGCACAGGCGTCACAATAGATTAAGTAGTTTTTTAGGAAAATATGCACTTTGAAGGTGAAGGTATTGAAATTGTTATGCAGTAATTTTATTTTAGGACTGTTAAACTACTGGTGCCAAATAAATTAGGTAAGATATTAGTGTAACGTGGAGTATACATAGAGTAACTTGCAGTATACTTAGAGTAGCAAAGTATACTTGGGAGTAGATAACAGATTTACAGTAGTATGTTGATTTCAGTGTACGGGTGAAGTAGAGGTAGAAGGGAACGTGTAGTGATGGAAAGAGTTAGAAAACAGAGCAAGACTGTGAGGAATGTTTAAAGGACAAGTGCATTGTCTGTTTGAAAGTAAAATGGATTAACTGAGTTAGAATGGGTTAAAGATGAAAGGGAAAAAGGAAAAATGTCAGTGAGGTGGATGTTGTGGGTGGAGTTATGCAAATGTGGGTGTGGAATATCTGTGATGATAGGTGGAATAATTACCATGTGTGGGCCAAGGTAGGTATAAAGGTAAAGTAGGTGTGGGTGAATGGAAATGTGGGGTAGGGTAGGGAAGTGGAGTGAACCTGAATGTAGCAATGGTGAACAGAGTGGGTTGAACTAGTCTGTGGGGTAAGAGTGAAAGACAGGAAGAAGAAAAAACAAAAAACACTATCAGTGAAGCTTGTTATATACAGATTTAGTGGTCATAAATACAGATGTTCATCGTGTTTCACTGTTACAGTCATTACACTTGGGTTATCCTGCTGGCAGGCTACCTGCAGTCGGCCAGAATTCCAAAGTCTAGGTCCGGCTTCGGTTGCTGTCACCTCTTCCCTGACGTCAGTGCGCCAGGGGTATAAAAGATGCAGCCGACGCCATTTTCTTCAGTCTTTCTTGCCACGCGGTGGCCGAAAGCAAAAGAAGTTCGCAAGTGCTGGTCAGCCGACTCCTGATATGTTCAAAATTGAATTTCAGAACCGAAGTCTTCAATAAAGCTAAGTACTCTGTTGGGGAAAATTTTTCTTGCTCCAGTTCGATGTCAGTAAAAGTTAACAATTGTATTTCTTGTGGGAAGCAAATACCTCATAAGGATTTTCACTCTTACTGTGTTCCTTGCCTAGGCCCTGACCACGACATTGCTAGTTGTCGATTTTGTGCTAGATTCAACCAACGCACTATTAAGTGTCGGTTTGATTTTGCTTTACATTACTTTGGCCGAAGATTTAACTACATAATGCCGTTGGAACAACCGACGACCGTAATTCATAAAAAATGCAAAGACAAAGAAAAGGACAGGCATCCGAGGTCCAAAACCGATGACGAAGCCTCTTCTAGGCCAGTCGCCAGTTCGCTGGTTCTCAGTGAGGCACTTTCCCAGCCCCTGACACCCGCTACATCAGAGCCACAGGCCGCATCTGACTCCCATGTGGAGACTCCTAGGCCTCTGGAAATTCAAGGTATTGGGCCTGCGGAAACTATTCCCTCAGATGGGTCTGGAGCCACTGAGCAGGCATCGGCTTCTGAGGATGTTTTCAGACCTTCACAGCTTACTATTAAGTCCACTACAGCAGCCAAGGCAAAGTCAAAAACACCATTAAAGACAAGGAAACAAGTACAGCATTCTCCAGAACAGGCATCCATGCCAAAGAAACAGATGCTTAAAATGGCCCAAGGAAACAAGTGCAGCATTCTCCAGAACAGGCATCCATGCCAAAGAAACAGATGCTTAAAATGGCCCAAGGAAACAAGTACAGCATTCTCCAGAACAGTCATCCATGCCAAAGAAACAGATGCTTAAAATGGCCCAAGGAAACAAGTACAGCATTCTCCAGAACAGTCATCCATGCCAAAGAAACAGATGCTTAAAATGGCCCAAGGAAACAAGAACAGCATTCTCCAGAACAGTCATCCATGCCAAAGAAACAGATGCTTAAAATGGCCCAAAGAAACAAGTACAGCATTCTCCAGAACAGTCACCCATGCCAAAGAAGCAGATGCTTAAAATGGCCCAAGGAAACAAGTACAGCATTCTCCAGAACAGTCATCCATGCCAAAGAAACAGATGCTTAAAATGGCCCAAGGAAACAAGTACAGCATTCTCCAGAACAGTCATCCATGCCAAAGAAACAGATGGTTAAAATGGCCCAAGGAAACAAGTACAGCATTCTCCTGAACAGGCATCCATGCCAAAGAAACAGATGCTTAAAATGGCCCAAGGAAACAAGTACAGCATTCTCCTGAACAGTCATCCATGCCAAAGAAACAGATCCTTAAAATGGCCCAAGGAAACAAGTACAGCATTCTCCAGAACAGTCATCCATGCCAAAGAAACAGATCCTTAAAATGGCCCAAGGAAACAAGTACAGCATTCTCCAGAACAGGCATCCATGCCAAAGAAACAGATGCTTAAAATGGCCCAAGGAAACAAGTACAGCATTCTCCAGAACAGGCATCCATGCCAAAGAAACAGATGCTTAAAATGGCCCAAGGAAACAAGTACAGCATTCTCCAGAACAGTCATCCATGCCAAAGAAACAGATGCTTAAAATGGCCCAAGGAAACAAGTACAGCATTCTCCAGAACAGGCATCCATGCCAAAGAAACAGATGCTTAAAATGGCCCAAGGAAACAAGTACAGCATTCTCCTGAACAGTCATCCATGCCAAAGAAACAGATGCTTAAAATGGCCCAAGGAAACAAGTGCAGCATTCTCCAGAACAGTCATCCATGCCAAAGAAACAGATGCTTAAAATGGCCCAAGGAAACAAGTACAGCATTCTCCTGAACAGGCATCCATGCCAAAGAAACAGATGCTTAAAATGGCCCAAGGAAACAAGTACAGCATTCTCCAGAACAGGCATCCATGCCAAGGAAACAGATGCTTAAAATGGCCCAAGGAAACAAGTACAGCATTCACCTGAACAGGCATCCATGCCAAAGAAACAGATGCTTAAAATGGCCCAAGGAAACAAGTACAGCATTCTCCAGAACAGGCATCCATGCCAAAGAAACAGATGCTTAAAATGGCCCAAGGAAACAAGTACAGCATTCGCCTGGGCAGTCATCCATGCCAAAGAAACAGATGCTTAAAATGGCCCAAGGAAACAAGTACAGCATTCTCCTGAACAGTCATCCATGCCAAAGAAACAGATGCTTAAAATGGCCCAAGGAAACAAGTACAGCATTCTCCAGAACAGTCATCCATGCCAAAGAAACAGATGCTTAAAATGGCCCAAGGAAACAAGTACAGCATTCTCCAGAACAGTCATCCATGCCAAAGAAACAGATGCTTAAAATGGCCCAAGGAAACAAGTACAGCATTCTCCAGAACAGTCATCCATGCCAAAGAAACAAGATGCTTAAAATGGCCCAAGGAAACAAGTGCAGCATTCTCCAGAACAGGCATCCATGCCAAAGAAACAGATGCTTAAAATGGCCCAAGGAAACAAGTACAGCATTCTCCTGAACAGTCATCCATGCCAAAGAAACAGATGCTTAAAATGGCCCAAGGAAACAAGTGCAGCATTCTCCAGAACAGTCATCCATGCCAAAGAAACAGATGCTTAAAATGGCCCAAGGAAACAAGTACAGCATTCTCCAGAACAGTCATCCATGCCTAAGAAACAGATGTTTAAAATGGCCCAAGGAAACAAGTACAGCATTCTCCAGAACAGTCATCCATGCCAAAGAAACAGATGCTTAAAATGGCCCAAGGAAACAAGTACAGCATTCTCCAGAACAGTCATCCATGCCAAAGAAACAGATGCTTAAAATGGCCCAAGGAAACAAGTGCAGCATTCTCCAGAACAGTCATCCATGCCAAAGAAACAGATGCTTAAAATGGCCCAAGGAAACAAGTACAGCATTCTCCTGAACAGTCATCCATGCCAAAGAAACAGATGCTTAAAATGGCCCAAGGAAACAAGTACAGCATTCTCCAGAACAGTCACCCATGCCAAAGAAACAGATGCTTAAAATGGCCCAAGGAAACAAGTACAGCATTCTCCAGAACAGTCATCCATGCCAAAGAAACAGATGCTTGAAATGGCCCAAGGAAACAAGTACAGCATTCACCAGAACAGTCATCCATGCCAAAGAAACAGATGCTTAAAATGGCCCAAGGAAACAAGTACAGCATTCTCCAGAACATTCATCCATGCCTAAGAAACAGATGCTTAAAATGGCCCAAGGAAACAAGTGCAGCATTCTCCAGAACAGTCATCCATGCCAAAGAAACAGATGTTTAAAATTGCCCAAGGAAACAAGTACAGCATTCTCCAGAACAGTCATCCATGCCAAAGAAACAGATGCTTAAAATGGCCCAAAGAAACAAGTACAGCATTCTCCAGAACAGTCACCCATGCCAAAGAAACAGATACTTAAAATGGCCCAAGTAAACAAGTACAGCATTCTCCAGAACAGTCATCCATGCCAAAGAAACAGATGCTCAAAATGGCCCAAGGAAACAAGTACAGCATTCTCCTGAACAGTCATCCATGCCAAAGAAACAGATGCTTAAAATGGCCGAGGACCTAATTACTTTGATCAGGGGTTCCCATCCCCCTCCTGATAAAAGGCCTAGGCAAGACACTGACTATGACTCCTCTGACCAGGTTTCTATTTCCTCTGATTCCTTTTCAGATTAGGGATATTCTCTCCCTCCCTTCCTTTGAGGACAATGATGCAGAAGAATCTATACCTTCAGCCTTTCTGCCTGAGGATTACTCTTTTGGGGAAACCTTGCACACCATGAGGGAGCATTTCCATTGGGAGAGCCAGGATTATTCAGAATCCAAAAAAAGGCTCAGAGACTTTCTTTTATTGCCTCAGCACAGGCCCCTGGCTATCCCCCCTGTGCTTGATATTGTTGATGATGTTTTCTCTGAATCCAGTTTGTCTCCTGATTCTTTACCCTCTGCACCAGTCAAGCCAGACAGGTACTACAGGGTCCCAGACTCTCATAAATTTCTTTATAGAAACCCTGCTGCTGACCCAGAAACAATTTCTCAGGGTCCCAAAGGGGTTAAGGCTTCCACTGCAAAAAACCCTGTTCCCTCTGATAGGGATTCCAGAGCTCTGGATAGATGGGGGGAAAAATTTACACTTCTGCTTGCTATTAAATCACCAGAAATTTCAGACCAGCATATAAGTTTCACTGTGCAATAGCCATGTATGTGGCACTAAAACATCCCTTATCTAAGCATGAACAACATATTCTATGCACACTAGAGTAACAGTAAAAGGCATATGTAAAAACTATTTGAACACTCATTTGTCTATGGTAACATCGAAATCTATGAAGCAGTTAGAGTTTCAGTAAAAGCTGTATCACTTTAAGGCTAGCATGCATACTCTTTATTTTCGTAAGCATTCAAACAGCAGATACTGCCTTGGTATGTATCTGGTGTATGTAGTTGTAACCTATTGTCATATCGTAGTGGTTGAATCAGCTGTGGTAGATCTATTTGGGAGGGAGATTGCTATAATGGTTAAGATGTTTATCTTGCAACACAAGGCACAGGGTTTGATTCTCACATGGTGTAATTGGCTAGGCCTAAAATGGCCCACACTTGCAGTTAGCCTAGACCTAACATACAGACCTATGTCATAAACAGTAAAAGCAGAAGTCTTTTTTTTTCCCTTTAGGTTAAGGAAATGTCATTTATCACTGAAACTAGAATGCAGCAACTTAAATATGACCTTCACCGTCTGCTCGCTTCAAACTGTGCTGCTATTTCAAATTAGAGAGAAAGGCAAAAATATTTTAGGAGCAGTGTTTGTTTACAAAATCTTATACTGCAAGTTTCTTAGGACACATGATGTGAAGGGTGTAGTGAAACACTGTCTGAGGCAGTATTTTGCATACTACCTTTTATTACCCAGCATACACTATGAGAAAATCAGTTACAACAGCAGTAACATTTCTTATTCATTATGGTTATACAAACTGGGCTAGGAGGTGTCACATACCTATAGGAGTGATTTAGCAGATGCTGATATACAGCCAGGTAGAGGAAAAAGCTCTTGTAAGTTTAATAGCTGCTAATGCATTAGTGATAAACAAAGACAGAAAATTCAGTGAAATTATACCAAGCCATAATCCAGGCATCTAAGAATGCAAAACTATTCTGGTCATCTCTAAAGACATTTTTACATTCTGGGCTAACTGAACATCCTCCCAATCAGCTATTTACTCTGTGACTCAATTCCATCAGCTCTTTCATTATACAAGCAGTACTTTCCATCAATTAGAATAACAGCTACCCAATTCACCTCCGTAACAGGAACAGGCAAGCAAAAACTGAGGGTAATGCTACAAAATGCTAGAAGTCTAAATCTCAAAATGCACTCACTCAAGACATTCCTTAAAATAGAGAACATCGATATCTGTGCAGTGACTGAGACCTGGTTCAAGGCTCCAGAGAGCACCCCTGCACTACCATGCTATAACTCATACCACACTTTTCGGCCATGTAACCTGGACCAAAACACCAAAGGTTGAGGTGTGTCCATATTCACTAAGGATATCCACACCTCCAGGCTAGTTGCTCAGCATAATGCGTCCGAGGTTATCCAAGTGCAACTAACACTGGGCAAAACTGCAATCCAAATTGTAACTTGCTACAGATCCCCCACCATGCCCCAGGATTCCCACTCCTCTTTTCTTGATGTACTGGAAAATATTAGGGTTCAACCAAACACCCTAATAGGCGACTTCAACTACCCCACCATTAACTGGAAAAACTACTCGTGTACCAAATCCATAGCTCAACGCTTTCTGGAATTCATAAACTCCAATGCCCTGGATCAACTTATCTACACCCACACCAGGGGCATCAATATCCTAGATCTAGTCATTACCAACATGAGTGACCGGTGTTCCACACCTGAAGTCAACTCCTCGTTGGTCCGATCTGACCATAAGCTAATCACTCTTGATATCCACATCCTGCCTCCAGCCCCCATTAAGGAAACCATGGTAAAAAATTTCTCCAAAGCCAACTTCATGTTTCTTAAGACAGAAGCAGTGACCTTCATGACACCCATGCAGATGGACAATACAGTTACAACTGCTGAATCCTACACAAATGCACTCTATAAGCACTTACACGAGTGCATGGATTGTGCTATCCCAAACAGAACCAAGACGCTATCCTCCAAAAAAAGGAAGCCAATCTGGTGGTCCCCTGCCATAAACAAACTGTACAACAGAAGGAAGAAACTGTTGCAAAAGAGAGTAAAATCCCATGAGTGGAGGAGTTCCCTGGTCAGCCTCAGTTAGAAGATGAGATCCCTTATAAGATCCCCCAAAGCTAGCTACGAAAACAAAATCGCCAGTAATTCTAAGGACAACCACAAAGCATTCTATAGCTATGTCAATAATCTCGATGGCAACACCCAGATCTGCTCTGAGTTACAGCACAACAGCATGAAAATTACAGAACCAACTGATATTGCCAACATCCTGGCAGATAGATTCAATGCTAACTTTACCCCCCCCCCCCCACTAAAGGGCCCATATCTATACAGGAAGAATGCAGAGTCCCTGCAATCACAACTAAGCAGGTAAAAGCTGCACTCTCTAAAGCCAAAACACAGCATCCATTGGACTGGACAACATCCCAGGCTGCGTTTCACACGAACTTCAGAACAAAATGGCTCCCCACTTAAGCACCATGTTCAATAATAGCCTCGCATCAAGCTTTGTGCCCACTGAATGGTGCACAGCAACAGTTATCTTACTCCACAAAGGGGGAGCCATCACTGATTCCAGGAACTATTGGCATATTAGCCTGACGAGCCTGGTCTGCAAGGCCATGGAACGTAGTATCATCATGGAACTCATAAACAAAGACATTGGTAAACTCCAAACTCTGGATCCCACCCAGTTCATATTTGTGAAAGGCAGATCATGCCTCCTGAACCTGATCGACTTCTTTGAGGCAGTCACCAAAGCCGTAGATGAGGGTATGGTGGTTCACACAGCCTATCTTGACCTGGCCAAGGCTTTTGACACCATCCCCCATTCTGGAATTATAGCTAAACTCACTAAGCTAGGTAAATCCCTATGTCACAAGATGGGTTGCCAACTGGCACACTGACAGAACCTACACTGTAAAAGTTGCAGACTCCAAATCTGACATCAAAGCAGTGACAAGTGGAGTACCACAGGGTTCCGTCCTGGGACCTCTCCTGTTTGGTATCTACTTCTCTGAAGTACAGGCTAACACAGAAGGCCTCTGGCTAATGAATTTTGCAGATGACTGCAAACTAGGAACCATAGTCAAGTCCCCGAATGATGTGGACATCCTACAGAAGGGCCTCGCTGAGACAGATGCCTGGTGTCAGAGCCATGGCCTCAAGCTCAATGCCAAAAAGTTGCAGTGTCATCCCCTTTGGTAAAAACTCTGTACCCATGAACTACCACTTAGGCAGCAATCTACTTAATGCCAAATGTGTGATAAGAGACCTTGGGACCCAGGTGGACAGTAGTCTCTCCTTTGATAGTCACATCACCAAAGTAGTCAGGAAGTCTTTCTACGTGGCACACCTCATCATAAAAGGGTTCTCATCCAGGAAAAAAGAGGTCATTGTTCCCCTCTACTTGACACTCATTAGATCCATTATAGAGTACAACGCCCCTTTTAGAATGTACCTCACAAGACATCTGCAGCAGCTGGAAAGGCCACAGAAGTACCTCGCAAAGAGGATTACTGGCCTCAAACAAATGCCCTACACTGACCACTTCAAAAAACTCCAGCATTACACTGTAGCATATCGTCTACTCCGAGGTGATCTCTGCCTAACATATGAAGCTATGTCAAACCCAGAGCTGTTGGACATGCTACACCTAAAGAAATCCCAATCCCTCTGAGCTACATGCTCTAGGGACGTAAACCTTGTCACCACAGTAAACAGGACATGCTGGAGGGATAGATTCCTGTCCCAGAGACTTTCCATACTCTAGAACAGGCTACCCATCTATGTCAAGCAAAGTTCTTCATTAGCACTCTTCAAGAAAAATTTTGATGAGTGGATGGGAAATAGGAAATACACCCTGGGGAACACTTCTTTATCTCTGCTCGACAGTGGGCACAGGAAAATAACTTTCTTGGGTGGTGTAAGCAAGGGAAACTTGTTGGCTAGGCTTATGTAGGCCCTTGGGCCAATAGCCTAGTACCTACCTATGAACCTATGAACCCAATGCCTTGTCAGTACTGTCTGCCATTAAGAATAGCACCCCCCCTCACCTTGTCAGTACTGCCCGTCACTGAGAATAACAGCACCTCCCCACATGCCTTGTTAGTACTGTCCGTCATTAAGAATAAGAGCACCCCCACACATCTTGCCAGTACTGTCCATCATTAAGAATAAGAGCACCCCCACACGTCTTGCCAGTACTGTCCATCATTAAGAATAACAGCACCCCCCTCACCTTGTCAGTACTGTCCGTCATTAAGAATAACAGCACCCCCTTCACCTTGTCAGTACTGTCCATCATTAAGAATAACAGCACCCCCCACACCTTGTCAGTACTGTCCATCATTAAGAATAATAGCACCCCCCCTCACCTTGTCAGTACTGCCCGTCACTGAGAAAAACAGCACCTCCCCACATGCCTTGTCAGTACTGTCCGTCATTAAGAATAAGAGCACCCCAAACATCTTGTCAATACTGTCCGTCATTAAGAATAAGAGCACCCCAAACATCTTGTCAGTACTGTCCGTCATTAAGAATAACAGCACCCCCCCACCTTGTCAGTACTGCCCGTCACTGAGAATAACAGCACCTCCCCACATGCCTTGTTAGTACTGTCCGTCATTAAGAATAACAGCACCCCCTCACCTTGTCAGTACTGTCCGTCATTAAAAATAACACCGCCCCACACCTTGTCAGTACTGTTCATCATTAAGAATAACAGCACCCCCACACCTTGTCAGTACTGTCCATCATTAAGAATAAGAGCACCCCAAACATCTTGTCAGTACTGTCCGTCATTAAGAATAACAGCACCCCCTCACCTTGTCAGTACTGTCCGTCATTAAAAATAACACCCCCCCCACACCTTGTCAGTACTGTTCATCATTAAGAATAACAGCACCCCCCACACCTTGTCAGTACTGTCCATCATTAAGAATAAGAGCACCCCAAACATCTTGTCAGTACTGTCCGTCATTAAGAATAACAGCACCCCCTCACCTTGTCAGTACTGTCCGTCATTAAAAATAAGACCCCCCCCACACCTTGTCAGTACTGTTCATCATTAAGAATAACAGCACCCCCACACCTTGTCAGTACTGCCCGTCATTAAGAATAACAGCACCCCCACACATCTTGTCAGTACTGTCCATCATTAAGAATAACAGCACCCCCCCACACCTTGTCAGTACTATCCGTCATTAAGAATAACAACACCCCCCTCACCTTGTCAGTACTGTCCGTCATTAAGGATAACAGCACCCTCAAACCTTGTCAGTACTGTCCGTCATTAAGAATAACAGCACCCCCAACACCTTGTCAGTAGTGTCATCATTAAGAATAACAGCACCCCCACACCTTGTCAGTACTGTCCGTCATTAAGAATAACACCCCCCTCGTCTTGTCAGTACTGTCCATCATTAAGAATAAGAGCACCTCTACACGTCTTGTCAGTACTGTCCGCCATTAAGAATAACAGCACCCCCCTCACCTTGTCAGTATTGTCTGTCATTAAGAATAACAGCACCCTCCTCACCTTGTCAGTACTGTCCATCATTAAGAATAACAGCACCCCCCACACCTTGTTAGTACTGTCCGTCATTAAGAATAATAGCACCCCCCCACCTTGTCAGTACTGCCCGTCACTGAGAATAACAGCACCTCCCCACATGCCTTGTTAGTACTGTCCGTCATTAAGAATAAGAGCACCCCCACTCATCCTGTCAGTACTGTCCATCATTAAGAATAAGAGCACCCCAAATATCTTGTCAGTACTGTCCGTCATTAAGAATAACAGCACCCCCTCACCTTGTCAGTACTGTCCGTCATTAAGAATAACACCACGTCCCCCCTCATCTTATTAGTACTGTCCGTCATTAAAAATAACACCCCCCACACCTTGTCAGTACTGCCTGTCACTGAGAATAACAGCACCTCCCCACATGCCTTGTCAGTACTGTCTGTCATTACAAATAACAGCACCCCCACAGCTTGTCAGTACTGTCCGTCATTAAGAATAACACCACCCCCCCACACTTTGTCAGTACTGTCCATCATTAAGAATAACAGCACCCCCACACGTCTTGTCAGTACTGTCCGTCATTAAGAATAACAGCACCCCCACACATCTTGTCAGTACTGTCCATCATTAAGAATAACACCCCCCATACCTTGTCAGTACTGTCCGTCATTAATAATAATAGCACCCCCCACCTTGTCAGTAGTGCCCGTCACTGAGAATAACAGCACCTCCCCACATGCCTTGTCAGTACTGACAATCATTAAGAATAACAGCACTCCCACACCTTGTCAGTACTGTCCGTCATTAAGAATAATAGTACCTCTCCTCTCACACTGTCTCTCCCCATGCCTTGACGTCAGTCCCAGACATTCAGATCTATTTCTGTGTCCACTTCTGATATGTAAAATATCATACTTGTTAAACCAGCCTCCTTGCCAACTGGTTAACTTCCAATAAACTACCTAAAATATCTGCTGATACTATGGTTTTCTCAGCCTCCATCCTGATAAACAGGTTCATATCTGAAAAGTATGTCCTTTAATTTGGAAAAAATCTAACATTGTACTATTATACAAGGAGGTGTAGCCGCAGATTTAATAACTACAGACCAATTACAATCCTATCTCCTTTGTCAAAAGTTCTGGAAAAGTGCATCCATGCATAACTTAACTCAAATAACCTACTCTCCAAAGCTCAGCATGATTCAGACCCTACCATGGTACTACAAATGCTCTCTTTAATTTGACTAATACTATCAACCAATACATGAATAGTGACCACTAGTATCGGCCCTTTTCTTAGCTGTTATTGACACTCATACGTATGAGCTCTCCTTTTCAGGTCTCTTTTTCTCCTTCCTTTCTTAGAGATTCCCAGATATTCTAACGCCACGGAGTCTCATTACCTCAGGTAGCTCCATTTCTCCATGAGAACCACATTGGTCAATCCTGTAGTAAATTTGCAGAGGCTTATCCAATCATCTGTTTTATGTTGAAAGATCATGAGTCATATTGCTTAACACACAGGGGAACTTTATGAGGTGCTGGTTTATAAACATATCCCTCCACTGTGTTTTATTTTTATTTGCTGAAGATTTAGGTCCTTAATGCTAGTATTGGTGGGGGTGTCCATGGTGCAGTAAGCAAGACAAAAATATCCCCTTAAAAATTCTGTAAGATATTTGATAAATGGATAGAGCTGCAAGCCTCTCTTCCTAGTTCAGGGACTTTAGGCCTGTGATCTTTTTTGCTAGGAACTTTTAGGGTATTTCTAATTCTTTACCGTCTTTCATGAGATGCATACCAGTGGGGGTATTGTACTCGATAATTTGCCTGATCAACACCAAATATAAGGGAGCGATTATTACCTCTTTAGGCCTTGATGATATTCCATTGGCAATTAGCTGGGCTAAATGAAAGGATATCCTGCAGCCATTGTTATATGATCATCAAAAGAGAAGGCGCTATCAACCCAGGTACCTACTTTCCTAACTACATTTACAATTTGTAGAGCTGTGCTGTCGAGACAGTATAATGTGAGGAAGAGCTGTCTACTAAAAGTGATGATAGTACATTTTTAGCTTTTAGTTTGAGCCCATGTTTAGTTCACCAAGAGTTTACATGGAAAAATTAATTCTGAAGGGTTTGGGTGCCAGAGCGTAACGTACCAGTAATCCCTGGTTTGCAGTTGTCTACAAGCATTGCTAGCAAGAGGTTTTAACCCTGTGCTTGGAGAGCTAAGGAGTAAATACCAAAAAGAAAAGGACCATGCATTAAGGACTGACAGACCACATTGGTCACTTTCAGACTTTCTGTTAAAGTACTTGCACCTTGCATTGTGTAGGTTCTTTCTTTCAGTGGGTTTGCTGTCTCTGCTGCCACATGTGGGTCAGTTTTTAAAGCATTTAACTTTATTATGATGCCAGCATGGGGAAGCATATCAAAGACCTTAATTAGGTCAAGATGTACTGCATGCACTGCACGGTCACCATCTACAACAACCTTTCAAAGAAGTTTACCAGATTAAGTGAACAAGATCTACCGTTCACAAAACCAGATTGTTGGAGGTGAAGTTTACCAGGATTCTTGCTATCACAGTTTGTGGTCAGTTCTAATATGTTCTATGGCTTTGCAGATGAGGCTTGTAAGGTTGATAGGTCTGTAATTACCTGGGTCAGTTGTAAGGTTTTCCTTAGGGAGGGGTATTGTCACTATTTTACACCACTCATCAGGGACAAACCAGTATTTGTTAATACTGAGATAATTTTGAACACTGAGGAATCTTACAGGGTCATCAGAGGACAGAAAAGGTGTTCTGTATCAATTTATTTTATTTATGTATTAGCATTTGTTTACTGTGATTGCCTGTCTGGGCATACATTTTTCAGCAGTGGCCTGGGGAGAATAGCTCCAAGTATAATATAAAAGGTTCAAAAGGAAGATAAGAAACATTTGAATTTGTTTAATCACTTCAACAGAATTAATGAATAAAATAAAGAGCTTTACAAAAGATAAGAGTACATGTCAATTGATTATTTTTTTTTGTACAATATGAATAAAATGTAATACATGAATGCAGTAGTAGTTCAAAATAAAGGAAGTGGAAGGAAAGCGACCTGCTTTTAAAAAGTAAAGTTTCATAAAAAACATTTAAGCAACATGTTGGTGGAAGTGATAGTTATACAGCACTGTGCAGGAGGAGTAAGGTAAGAAGACCTGTTTGAGAGGAAACACCTGGGGAAAAGGTAGAGGTGTCAGTGCAGAAAGTGAATGGATCACACCTTGGATGTGGCAGAGGCTAAAATAAGCAATTAGTAGGTAAGCTGAGTGAGGAGAGGGACAGTATAGGTTGAATAAGAAGAAAATGTAGGATATGTGAACGGTGGTGGAAGAGTAGGGGAGAAAAAACTCATGGTGCTTAATCAGGAGATACTGAAAGGCACAGCAGGCAGTAAAAAAAGGAGGGGCATGAAGACACGAATAGGAAGTGATAAGGAAAGGGGAGAGGAACGTAAGTGGATAAGTGAGAAAGGATGACAGGGGTACAAGATGCAGATGTAGCAGTACTGGGGCCTTAGATAAGCTGAGGGATAGCACAGTGTACAATAAATTATTTGGATGGATAGGATTTTTTGTCTAGCCAGGAGTTGAGTAGGAACACAGCCACACATTCATTAGGTGTACTTTTAATTGAGACTTGAAAGATTTCACCAGAGGTATTTTTTTAAGGGAAGTGGGATGGATTTCCATACATTAGAGATGTAGGTGGAATACAGAGACAGTCCCTAGCAGAATGCTTGATCTAGTTAGTAGGAACTGTTTGTTATCTACTGATTGAAGAAGTCTATTTGGTGAGAAGTGAAGAATGTGGATTAGGCTCTGCCATTTATTAGGTTTGTGAAAAAAGTTATGTGTGGTAAGTAGATGGGACAACGTCATGCAGTGAGGCAGTTGTAGTGAGTGTAGCTGCTTTAGTATTACACAACTGTAAGATTTGTAAGTCATGTTTGCAGCAAATTTCGTTACTTTGTTATAGCATTGCTCAAGAATATCGGTCTGGGCTTCCGGGAGATTAATCAGAATAGGAGCTGCATAGAGAAGAGTTCAAGGAGAAACATTCAAGCAATGTATTTAGTAGCGCTGTCTGTTTGGTAAGGTTCTAGCCAGTAGTCGGTGCCAATTTTTTGAAAAGTTTTTTATTACATATTTTACATGGAAGTCAAATTTCAAACTGTCATCAATTACTACAGCTGGTAGCTTAGTGTTTTTTACTAGTTGCAATTTTATTTATTTACTTTATATTTGTTAACCGGGAAAGTCCTACTTGGAATGAGCCAATTTTCAGTGGAGGCCTGGGGAGAAATGCTCCAGACACATCTTTATAATGTGGGAGGAAACTGGAGGAAACCCACACGAACACAGGCAGGACATACAGACTGCACAGAAGGCACCCCAGCCAAGAATCGAACCAAAGAACCTCTTGCTGTGAGGCAGCAATGTTACCACTGCACCACTGTACCGTATGTTGGTTGTGATGTTAGAATGAAGAGGGATTTCTCAGTAAGGAGTTGTTTTGGGATGAAAAGACTGAGCTGGGATTACTGGGATTTAGAAGGAGCTGGGAATTAGATATGCATGTTTCAATAGACTTATAAAAAGCATGTGTTAGTTGATAGAGTGTATCCATTTTTTATCTGTACATATCAGAGCGGAGTTATTTGCATATTGGATGATCGTTGCATGCTGGTTTGCAGAGTGGAGACCATTTACAAGTATTTTGAATAAGAAAGAGTCTAAAATGCTGCAG
This sequence comes from Protopterus annectens, assembly GCF_019279795.1. Taxonomy (NCBI): domain Eukaryota; kingdom Metazoa; phylum Chordata; order Ceratodontiformes; family Protopteridae; genus Protopterus; species Protopterus annectens. Next base: position 1,758,794,423 of record NC_056729.1, read on the forward strand.
AATGGAGCTCTGGGAGAGACTCTACCTGGTATGGGAAGGAACATGCAGATATTAATTTGCCATTTAACAGCTTATTGTCTGTAGGACAGGTAGCTGTCAAACCAAAAGACTGTAGGTGTAATGACAATTTTTGTAGTAGTTTTGTGTATGAAACATCAAATGCCATAATAATAGTTAATGTCTTCACGTCATAAACACAAGGTAGAGGGTGTGATTCTGACCTTGAGCTATTGCTTTAGCTTAAACTGGACCTTCAGGGCAGCTGGCCTAGTATTCACTTATAAACCTTAGTTCAACTATTTCTGTTCTTCCCATCTATCTGTCAAGTTCTGTTATTAAACTGCAATGCATCTACAATTTCTTCACAGTAACTCTTTAGTCTATCTATAAAACATTTACCATGCTTAATTCTTCTGTCATATTCTGCTTACTTCACCATCACTAACTAGCCCTTATCTCAGCTATATCTAGAAGTCATCCTCTGAAATAACTCTTAACTCTCATGCAAAATCTTATCTTTCTGTCCCACTAACCCTTTTTCTTGTCCCACATATGTCAAACTCCGTTATTACTTTGTACGTATTTAACAGATTTCTCTAACTTTTGTCCTGTTACATTGTATAGCCCAAATGTCTGACTCCGATACTTAGATTCATCTGTGATGCAATACAGTTTGCACACTGTAAACTAGGATGTACAATCTGCTGAACATCTGTCAAAGATAGTTATTCTTAACCGAAGTGGTCTCCTAACACTTGCTACTATAAATGTACTTTATGCAACAGGTTTTACTGTTTGCAAATGCACTTCTTCTTTATCATAATTTGTAAAATTGTAAATGGATATGTAACTTTACTACCTCCCTGGACCTCTGTTAAAAATAGGTCTTGCCCAGTCAGGCTTCCTTGGTGAAAAAAAGACAAACAAGTAAATAAAATAAATAAACTGCATCACCAGGACACCACCATCTCCTCTGTTTTAAAGGCTTTTATCTTTTCAGCACTCCGTTCCAGCAAACATAACTGCTTTCTTCATGGAAAAATCTACTGTAAGTCCCTACAACATCCTTTATAAATAAAGATGAATCATTCTTGTATTCCTCCTCAGCCCCAAGACCAGAATTACCTGTAACATTGATTTACACACAACTGACATCATATGAATGATACCATATATGTTGTAACACTTAAAAACCTCTTCATATCTTGTTCTAGTTTAACTATATCTCAGCTGTTTCTTTCCATCTTATGCTTTATCCCCATATCCCTCTACAGCTTCATAGGTTCCTACTAACTTAACTGCCCTGAAGGCCATTTTGAACATAGCCAACAACCAGAGATCAAAATCAAACACTGTACATTCTGCCTATGAGGCAAAGGTTTTAGACAATTATGCCAACCCTCCCCCATTTAAGTAAATACGAGATTATCAGTTTTCAGACTATTACAAGCCTAGCCAATAATCAGAGACCAGAATAAAACCCTGTACCTTGTATCTGCGAGAAGATCTTAACTATTATTCCAACCCTTTCTTTAATAAAAGCTAATAGTAGGCTACCTGCCATTGTGGGTCACTTTAAGCCTAGTAAGTTATCCCATTTTAGAATCAAACCTTGTACCTTTTGTTTGAAAGGTAAACACTTTAAACATTATGCCAATCCTGTATTTTAATTATCCCCTCAACTCTCTGTTCCTTTCCTCCTTCCCTACATCACCCACTTCCATCCATATCTGTACTGCTCTAACAAGGGTACTGTGCCCTAACGAGGAGACTGTGCCCTAACGAGGAGACTGTGCCCTAACAAGGGTACTGTGCCCTAATGAGGATACTGTGCCCTAACGAGGAGACTGTGCCCTAACAAGGGTATTGTGACTAATGAGGAGATTTTGCCCTAACAAGGAGACTGTACCCTAACAAGGATACTGTGCCCTAACGAGGATACTGTGCCCTAACGAGGATACTGCGCCCTAACCAGGGTACTGTGCCAGCTCTCCAAATTCTACTTTTCATATAACTGTCCCTTCTAGCACATGTAACATCCTACTACTGAGCCAGAAGATATAGTAAACCTCCTGGCTGACAAATTCAGCTCTAACTTTACCCCTCTCTCCCCCTCAACCTTCTCTCTGGAAATACCATGAAATATAACTGCTATCACTAGGGAAGAGGTCCTTAATGCTCTCTGTAAGGCCAAGAACACTGCATCAGTGGATCCAGACAATAGCCCAGGATGCCTTGTAAATAGCATGAAACAACCTATCAGGCCCTCTGGAATTGCTATTTAACTGTAGCCTCCAAACAGGCTTTATGCGTCATGAATGGAGAACAGCAACAGTCATCCCTCTGCACAAAGGTGGGCCATCTACAGACTCTGGAAACTACAGACCATAAGTCTCAAAAGTCTTATATGTAAAGCCATGTAAAGAATTATCATGGAGATGATAAATAGAGATATAGTAAATCTCCAGACACTAGACCCAACCCAGTCTGGTTTCATCAAGGACAGGTCATGCCTGCTCAACCTGGTGGACGTCTTTGAAAAGGTCACCAAAGTAATGGATGAGGGCAAAATGGTTCACACTGCCTATATTGAAGTGGCCAGGGCACTTGACACAATACCCCACTCGGTCATTGTTGACAAACTCAAGAGTTTAGCTACAAACCCATATGTCACTCACTGGATAGCCAATTGGCTCACAAACAGGACCCAGGAAGTTAGAATTGGGGAGTCCACCTCTACAAAGAAGCCAGTCATAAGTGAAGTCCCTCAGAGACTAGTTATTAGACCTCTCCTTTTTGGCATTGACTTCTGTGAAGTCAAGGACAATCTCAGTGGTCTCTGGCTGACTAAATTTGCAGATGTTTGCAAATTATGAGCTGTCATTGAATCCCACTCTGACACAAATGTTCTCCAAGAAGGGCTGACACAGACAAACAACTGGTGTCAGAGCCATGGACTAAAACTAAATACCAAGAAATGCATAATAGTATCCTTAGAGAAGTTGTGTACCCCAGTAAGTACCATACTGACAACGCACCCCTTAAAGTTATCCCAGTAGTCAGGGACTTAGGGGCACACATAGACAGTAATCTATCCTTTGACCATGACATGCCTAGGGTAGTGAGGAAATCATTCTATGTTGCAAGGTAACTAGGTCCAAGGAAGTCATTGTCCCACTGTATCTGGCATTCATCAGACCTATCATTGAGTATAGTGCTGTGTGTGGTATGTACTTAACCAGGCATATCCAACAATTGTAATGACCACAGAGGTTCTTCACTAAAAGTATACAAGGTGTAAGTAAAATGTCCTATGCAGACCACCTCAAGGCCCTATCCTTGTTTTCTGTCTCCTACAGGCTGATGAGTTGAGATCTATACCTGGCATACAGGGCAATGGCAGACCCCACCTCCTGTATATTCACAAAATAAACTGCACCAGAATGACCAATTCAAAAGACGTAGACCGTGCCTGTGATATAAACAGGATCAGGGAAGTAAATAGTGTGGGAAGAAATGTCCAGGGAATTGTTATGGCTAGGCTTGTATAGGCCCGAGGGCCGATAGCCTAGTACCAACCTATGAACCTATGAACCTATGACCTGCTGGAGTGATAGGTATGTATCCCAGAGACTACCCCATCTATGGACTAGACTCCTCATCCATGTGAAGCAGAATTCCTCTCTAACCTAATGTATGGTCTGGAAGATGGGTAACAGTGAATGTAAATGATGGAAACAATTGACATATTTTTAATACGTTTATTATGAATGGGAAGAAAGGGCTGGATTGATATTGGGGACAACATAAGGTGTGCTTTTTATGAGGACAAAAGTAATTTAGTACAAGAGTATAGCAGAAGACATGGACAGTATGGGGGGGGGGGTCTATATTAGAACATCAAAGTTTCAGAACTTCAAATGTTCTAATATCGACCCCTATTCAGTGAAAGCTGAAAACATCGGACATACAGAACAGCTAATTTTTTCCTAGGGAAAAAATTTGCTGTTCCAAAACACATACACACAACACAAGCACACCAAACAAACAGCAATCCACACACATACACCTAAAGTCTTACACCTAACCCTACACTAAACTATACACACACCACTAACTATCCACTTACCTTAACCCAAACCCTAACCCTAAGGTCTGTCACTATCACACACTCACCTCACCTGCGCCCTAACCCTAACTCACCTACCCTGCCCTAACCCTCACGTCCACACAATCGCACACTTACCTGACCCGCGCCCTAACCCTAACTCACCTAACCCGCCATAACCCTCACGTCCACACAATCGCACACATACCTAACCTGCACCTTAACCCTAACTAACCTAGCCAGCACTCAGTCGCACACTTACCTGAACCCAACCCGTAACTTTCCACCACAGCGCTGAAAATACAGAAGCAACAGAAACGGACAACCAAATTATTTCCCTAGGAAAAAATTCAGTTTTCTGTTTTCTTCGACATTTTCAGGTTTTGCTGAATAGGGGTCAATATTAGAACATTCAAAGTTTTGAAACTTCAATTTTCTAATATAGACCCGGAGGAGGGACATATAAAAGATGAGGATAATATAGGGAGATGGGACATACAGAAGACAAGGACAGTATAGGGAGAGGGGACATACAGAAGACAAGGACAGTATAGGGAGAGGGGACATACAGAAGACAAGGACAGTATAGGGAGAGGGGACATACAGAAGACAAGGACAGTATAGGGAGAGGGACATAAAGAAGACAAGGACAGTATAGGAGAGGGACATACAGAAGACAAGGACAGTATATGGAGAGGGACATACAGAAGACAAGGACAGTATAGGGGACATACAGAAGACAAGGACAGTATAGGGAGAGGGGACATACAGAAGACAAGGACAGTATAGGGAGAGGGGACATACAGAAGACAAGGACAGTATAGGGAGAGGGGACATACAGAAGACAAGGACAGTATAGGGAGAGGGGACATACAGAAGACAAGGACAGTATAGGGAGAGGGGACATACAGAAGACAAGGACAGTATAGGGAGAGGGGACATACAGAAGACAAGGACAGTATAGGGAGAGGGGACATAGAAATTGTAAACGAGTATGCAGAAAATGCAAGGATCCTGGACCTTTCGTTTTATTGTCCTTGACTGAAAAACAAATGAAAAGAGGAAGTTAAACATTTAGATTAAGGGCTCTCAGGGCGAAATAATGTCAAAGGAAATGAAAAAGGAGAAGGAAGCGATGAAGTTAATGTAGAAAATAACAAGACTGCGGCGTTAAATAAAGAATAATTAATGCACCAGACACAAGAAGAAAACAGTTCTGCACCAACGAGTAATGAAGAAAACCAAGAAAGAGACTTGGGACCGAAGAAAAACAAGAAGAGATGGGAGGAAATCAGTAGCAGGGAGACTGGAAAATAAAAATAAAACCTGGGAACAAGATTACAAAAAAAATAAATAAATGAAAAAGAAAAAGGGTGATGCGGTAATTGTAGTGCCGAATGTAAATAGACATTTTTACTGGTCGAATAGTATAAAAACAAAAATGGATGGTTTCTACTTACTGGACACTGTAGACAATAGGGAAGAAAAACGAGAGTTGAAGCAATACGGGGAAACGTCATGTATTCACGAGTAAACGACGTGCTCCAGGATAGCAATTTTAATAAAGAGTAAAGAAACAGAAATAGCAGTAAGATAGTACAATGAGAGTGGGAAACAAAGCATGGAAGGCTAGCGGTGATTTATGCATATCTATCAATGCGACAGGAAGGAAAGGCACATGACTATGTACTTGTGAACATCTATAGTGATGGCCGGGGACATAAGAAAGGGAAACAGAATGTTAACACAAGATATGAAAATGCTAAGGGAGATCGTAAAATGTCAGGATTTAAATATTGCAAATGAAAGGAAAGAGGATGGATATTTAGCAGGGGAATTTTGAAGACTGAATGATTATGTAGTACGTACAAAAGACACGAAGGAAATAATTGCGGAGTATAGAGGCGGCTGAATTTTCACATCATAGAGCTGCATGGGCTACATTAGAAGAAGACAGACAAGTAAGAGAGGAAGGGGAAGAATTTAAGAGATTAACTACAGGCTTTGCAAACAATGAACGTATAAAAAAGTAAAAGAAAGATTGCTGCAAGATCATAAGACAGTGATACCTTTCAACAATGATTACACATACTGTTTGTTACAGAGCTGGAGTAAGGTTGGGATAATAAATTTGTCGATCCAATATATTTTATTTACCTGTTGGTAGAGGTTTAGACCCTTACTCTGACTGTTTGTTGAGCTGTTTGTGTTATAGAGGCACCAGAGATCCAGTAGGGTGGCATCTTTGATAGCATCTAATGCAAACCTAGACATACTCAAATAGGAGCCTATAAGACACAAGAGTGTAACATTTTACTTCGAGTTTGTCCTGGTAGCACCTGTTTTTTTTTTAAAGAAACCCTTAGTTAGTCAACTTTGTGGCCTTTACAGCTGCACAATATGTTTGGGTAGGTACATGCTGAAAGAAGCACTGAACTCCAGAACTGGTCCAATTAGAGTCAAATACGGGGGGAGGTGGAGGGGGTATTGATAACATCTTTTGACCTGAATAAGTTTTCTTTTAGAATTAGTTGGGATAGCTAGAAAGATTTCTTGACAACTTTTGAGGCATAGTTCTCTAAGGAGAGGGAGTCGTCAACTTAGGTGCCAAGGTCCTTGACTACTATGTCTGTTTGGAGTGGGTTCTTAGCTATACTGTGAGTTCTAGATGAGGAGTGTTTACCAAATGTAACAGGACTGCTTGTTTTTGTATTTAGTTTAGTCTGTTTTATGTTCATGCACACCACTGGTTTCATAGGTTAGTACTAGGCTAACTGCCCTTGCAAGCCACTGTAAGCCTAGCCAATTATCCCTTGTGAGGCTCAAACCCTGCACCTTGTCTTTGTAAGGTAAACACCTCAACCACTAGGCCACCCTCCCAACCCTTTGTAAGAATTAGTTCTTCATGTAGTAAGTTTAGAACTACAGGGGAGTGAATGATAATAGACAACTTATACTCATTGGCAAATCTGGCTAGCCATGAGCCTGGGTTTATGGTATGTTGGTTAGAAAAGTATATGCCAAAAAGGAGGAGTCCTATTGCTTAGTCTTGGGATACTCTTCTGTTTACTGTTATACTTTCTGAAGAGGCACATGCCACCGTATTATAAGCAAATTCTACAAGAACCCTATAGCTCAACAGACTGCATTAATTGCAATTGTTTCGACTCTGGAGTGCACTGTTCCCTACTGCTCCACAGCTCATAGCAGCACAGCAAATTGGAGAATACAGGTGTGCAGGGGTCTGCACTTTAAACACAAGATAGGAAACCTACACAAACACACAAGCATGCAAGTCTGTGAACTTAAAAACTAGATAGGGAACCTACACAAACACACAAGATGCAAGGCTGTGAACTTTAAACACAAGATAGGAAACCTACACAAACACACAGTTGTGCAAGGCTGTGCACTTTAAACACAAGAAAGGAAACCTGCATAACCACACAGACCTGCAAGGCTCTACACTTTAAATAAAAGATAGGAAACCTACATAGCCACTCAGACATGCAAGGATCTGCACTTTAAACACGATAGGAAACCTACACAACCAGATGGTTGTGCAATGCTCTGCACTTTAAACAAGATAGGAAAGCTACACAGCCACACAGATATGCAAGGCTCTGCACTTTAAACCAAGAGAGGAAACATACACAGCCAATCAATTTAACTTGATTTGTTCCATGGATTAATTACACTCCCCATATCAACACAAGTTAACTTCTGAGATCAGTCACGCTTTCTGATATTTTGATTAGTTAAATCACACAGCATAAGTCCTAGTTTGGGTTAAGGCTTTTACTTATGTTGTTTTCTGGCTCTTATGTACTTTGTCCACTGCCTGCTAATGATCGGATCGCATTGCTTTATCTGTTCTATCATATGAGAACTCAATCATGCATAGGCATAGCCATTTTCCCATTGAATATCTGAGTACACTTGATACAAGTCCTTGTAACTCACTAACTGCCTTATTTTCTTCTTTAAACTGTGCCAGTTAAGTTGTAGTTCTGTAACACTTAACCTTATTTTCAGATAATCTAAGTTATGTGTCTTTCATTCACAGTACTCGTTTTTTATATAGGTCTTTCATCCTGCAAATTATAGTTCCATGAGTTCCAGTTTAGTCAACATTAAATTGATTCAGTATTTCACACCTGGAAAGATGTTATCAAAACAATAGTAAAGTCATTCACCTTCACTTCCAATGTGGCCAGTCCTGGAATTACTGACATAGTTAAACATCAGTGAAGCTAATGTGTAGTTAAATGCTAATCCCTATGGATTTTCAAGTAGTAATGCAGATATGAGAACGCAGCTAAAACTTTAGTTCTGTCTGTGTTGTGCCTTCTCCCCTCTGAAATACTTTTAAATGCAAAGCTCACATCGCATCTGCTGAAGTGTTTTAATTTTAGACTGGACAATCATTTTCTAAACTTCTGATTTTTGTCTGACAAATGCTGTTTCTCATCCACAAATATCGAAGTCCCGTTTGTATTTTATCGTTTCCATGGTTTCCTTTGAAGTAGTTTTTCATGGAAAGGGTATCCTCTTATCCTCAAAGTTACGTCTGTTTCTGGTTTTGTCACTTTTGCCAGAAGTATTATGTTTAATGACCCATAAGGCCTGTCGTTAGTTTATTCCATCCCACTTTTTTCTTTCTTTCTTTTTTTTAAGATCAAGTAAGTCTAACAGAAGAGAGCTCACTTGCTTGATTTTTTCATGAGAAATCCTTAGTTTATGCTAGCTTTTTTTAAAGGTTTGTTTCCACTGTAGCAACCCTTTACTTAACTTGTGTGATATTTAAAAAGCTTGGTATTGGAGACAAAAGTCACTAAGCTTCATCACTTCTACTGAACCCTAAAGTATGATCCAAAGAACACTCCAGATGGATCCTTCATGAATTAATATTTATCAGTCCTTTTACATGTGCCACTCTGTAAAGTTAATTATTACACACAGCATCACTCTGAGCAATCTGTTATTTGTATCCTTCGGTGATATCCTCTTGGGGCCTTGGCCAACAGGAGAATTTGGCACTGGTCTAATTATGAAATTATTTACTGATCTGTTTACTGTGTTAGTCTGACTGGGCTACAGCAACTACTTTTTAGTAGTGTTTCAGGGATAAAAGATCCAGGGGCCAATAAACAAACAACTTGTGTTAAAAATCAAGGAAATATCAGCGGCAGATCCAGAACAACTATGGATGGGTGAGCTACCACCATCTAAAAACAGTCTCACCTACCACCGTCTAAAAGCAGTCTCACATACCTCTGTCTAAAAACAGTCTCACTTACCACCATCTAAAAGCAGTCTCACATACCACTGTCTAAAGACAGTCTCACATACCACTGTCTAAAGACAGTCTCACATACTACTGTCTAAAAACACTCACATACCTCTGTCTAAAAACAGTCTCACCTACACCGTCTAAAAGCAGTCTCACATACCACTGTCTAAAGACAGTCTCACATACCACCGTCTAAAAACAATATAACATACAACCGTCTAAAAACAGTCTCACATACCACCGTCTAAAAGCAGTATCACATACCTCTGTCTAAAGACAGTCTCACATACCACTGTCTAAAGACAGTCTCACATACCACTGTCTAAAGACAGTCTCACATACCACTGTATAAAACAATCTAACATACAACCATCTAAAAACAGTCTCACATACTACTGTCTAAAAACACTCACATACAACTGTCCAAAAACAGTCTCACATACCACCGCCTAAAAGCAGTCTCACGTCTTGGTACACTTATCCTTCATTCTCTTTTCATGTTCTGTATATATATATATATATATATATATATATATATATATATATATATATATATGAATCTATAAACAATGAGCTGAAGAAAGCAAATAAAATTCATACAGACATACAGACATTAAAGTCAAAGTCAAAAATCAAAGTAAACTTTATCGTCATTCAGTAATCACACAAGTGCAAAAACTGGACAAAATTCCGTGTCTCCTGACTCAATGTGCAGACAACACATAGACTGTTTTCACAGACATTTACACACATTAACACCTAGCTATTACATCACAGACATGCAGGTAGACTGACTAATATTGCACATAATTAGAAACATTAAAGGCATAAGCAGAATTTATAATGCAAGGTATTCACTTTAGCAAAAGTAATTTCTTATTTCCTTACCACCTTATCCCCCCCCCCATTCTGCCCACATCATCTGGATGAAATAATCCTGTATTTCCATATCATGAACAAGATGGCAAAAAGGTATGCACTTTCATCAATATCTGCTTTGATCCTGCCAGGATTAATGAAAATAATAAAAATTTACCTCTTGCAATCCACAACATGGAAACTCACAAAATGATTTACCCTGGCTATTTCTGACTGTAGACACCTCACAAATATGTTGCATACATTGTGGCTTTATTCAGGATTATAGTTTGGCCCAGAACCAGAGCCTGATCATGGTTAAATGGGTCCTCGGCAGGGTAAATGATTGGGGCCCCCCAGAGCAGCCCCTCCTGCAAACGACCCCTACCCCAACTCGCAGCAGCCCCCCTCCCCAGCCATTCCAGTGTTCCATTACTTGGCTATTCTTCCCCAGTTACCATAAACACTGTTCAGAGCCATGCACCACTATGCCATATCAGCTGTAAAATATATGTTTATAGGTTAGTACTACGCTAACTGCCATTTGAAGCCTAGCCAGTTACCCCATGTGAGAATCAAACCTGTCAGTGTGCACACTGTTTTCTTATTTACGTCTACAATGATTAGAGATATGGAAAGAAAATAGCACAAACACTGATAGCCACTTGCTAAACAAGTAATACAGTCTCACAATGAAAACAGACTTAGCATGAGCAGTAATCTTATTATTTATTTATTATTTGCAGTGTGTTTCCAGGATAGTCCGTTGGGCTACAAGGAGCCAATTTTCAATGGAGTCCTGGGGAGAAAAGCTCCAGAGAAATACAAATCTATAGTACAGAAAGAGCACAAATCCGTAATATACATTTCAATTAAATGTTAAATACATATTTTGTATAGTACAAACCCATATTGCACAATTCAAAGAGATGTTACATAATACAGAAATAAAAGATATTCATTTGGAAAATTACATCAGGTTAAGTCAGTAAGTAGTACTTTTTTTTTTATTTTTTATTTTTTTAGGGAATTACAGTGAGGTAAGGATGCAAAACTTTAGGAGGTAGTGACAGGCAACAAAGTTTGGAAAGTTAGGAAGAAAGTGTGGTAGAATTAGGTTGGATGAGAGCAAGACCATTTCCATCATGAAGTAAGGTGAAAGTGCAGTGAGGTTTTAAACAAGGAAAGACTGCTGGTGGTGCGGATGGGAGAATGGATAGAGTTCCAGAGGTGTGCAAGAGAGAAGGACATCAAGTGATTCCCAGCAGGATGTGTTGGTTTATGCAATTTAATTAGGTTCTGGGAACTGGATCTTAGGAGTCTATCTGGTTTATGCATTTCAAAGGTATTCGCTAGGGAGGGGCAGAGAGATGGGTTATGAATGAGTTTGTGTGCTTGGATGAGCTGGGTCTATGTGAGGAAATTTGGTAATTCTAGCCAACTTAGTTGGTGAAGGGAATTACAGTGGTGAGAAGAGGCGCTATGACCTGCTGCAAATTTGGATATTTTGTTAAAACAAGATGAGAGGTTTTTTTTGAGGGAAGATTATAGGCTGGTTAGGATAGATGCACCATATAAAAGGGATGGGATGAGGTGTGTATTAGCTAATGTAATCCTGGTGATGGGAGAGATAAAGCGACTGTGGCAGTAAACCATACCTAATTTTTTATGTTTTTTTTTATATTTGTTTGTAGATGCTTATCAAATTTTAGTTTATTGTCAATGATAATTCCTAGTAATTTTGTGTCAGAGACTAGTTCTAGGGGGTATTATTATTGCTGGTAATTATGAAGGATTGTTTGTCTAGGGAAGAGGTTTTGGATGCATTGAATAACATAAGTTTTGTTTTGGTTGCATTAAGGGCTAGATGGTTGTCGAGCATCAACTGTTCAGTGGAAGAGAAGGCGGCTTGTGTTAGATTGTTTAGAGTTGTGATAGAAGGGGAGGAACAGATTATAGTAGAATCATCGGCATATTGGATGAGACTGGTGTTAGGAATCGCTTGGGTTCCGGGTCTTTGTTCTTCGTTGTATTTGCTGGAGTTAGGAATCACTTGGTAGAAATCATTTATGAATATGTTGAATAGTAGGGGGCCTAGAATGGAACTTTGGGGGATGCCTGTGGATGTATTAAGGAAGGGTGAGGTAGCTTTTTTCCATTTAACTGCTTGTTTCCTGTTTGTGAGGTAGCTTGAGGACCACTGGGTAGAGGAAGGGGACAGGTTAAGTTTAGAGAGTTTGGTAAGAAGGAGGTTGTGGGAAGTAGCGTCACATGCCTTAGAGAGGTCGAGGAAAAGAATGGATACAAAGTGGCCAGAGTCGCGGGCTTTGTTAATTGTTTCTAGGAAGGAGAGGAGGGCAGTGTAGGTACTATGACCTGGTCTAACGCCATGCTGTGTGGGGGTAAGAAGCTGATTATTGATGAGGTAGGGTAAGAGTTGTTGGTGTACACACTTTTCAAGTAGCTTAGAAATAGAGGATAGGATGGCGATAGAGGGAACGTTTGGAATGTGATTATTATTGCCACCTTTATGGAGAGGAGTAATAAAGGCCTTCTTCCAGAGCTGGGGGACCTGGCTTTCTGAGATAGGCCGATTAATTAGTATGCTGATAGGGAGAGCAATGGCTTCTGCGGCGTCTTTTAGGAAGTAGGAGGGAATTTTATCAGGGGCATTAGAACCAGGTTTTAATTTTAGGAGAAGATTTTTTTATGGTGGATATAGAGATGGGATTGATAGAGAAAGATGGAGGTTAGGGGCAAGGGATGCTAGGGGAGGAAGGGATGGGAGCACGTTGAGGAGGGCTTGTAGAGGTGTTGGTGGAGGACGATGTTAACTTGCTTATGGACTCTGTGAAGAAAGAGTTAAATTGGGTGGCCAAATCCATGTCAGAGGTTTGTGCTTTTTAGAGCCAAAGGAAAGGAAAAATCAAAGTCAACAGTGAAAAACAATCAGTGGAGTGTAAGGTACATTCAGACGAAAGTATGCGAGGGGTAAGGGGTATTCAAGCAGTGGTACAGGGAAAGGATTAGAGTGCTTCAGAGAGGTAAAAGATGGTGCCACAGGAAGGAAGGCAAAGTTCAAGAGGCTGGGGGAGGACTTGGAAAGAAAAGAAGCTGAAAGAAACCTGGGGAGGGGTTGGAATAGAGACTGGAGATGGATATGACAGTGGCCTAGCTGGTTGGAACCAGTTCTGACAGGGTCAGGTCAGCAGTGTGAAACAGCACTGAAACAATTAGAAAGGAAGCAACTGTGAAAATCAGAGCTGAAGAGGGAAAGAGAGCAAACCAGATATGGAAATGTTGCAGATATAAGTTTAAAAACAGGAGACAAAGGGAACAGAAGATGTACTAGGGGATAAACAACACTCCAGAGTGTGACTGGCAGCATTAAACCTACATATACTGGAACTATTGAAGGGTTAAACAACATTAAACTAACAGCTATTGGTACTATTAGTTAAAACAAGGAATGTGGTAGACTGCTGGCATTGTGTAGCCGCCTGGTGGCCAAAGTAAGTTACTACAGCCAGAAAAACGAACATGTGTGTATGCTCATCTGCCCTGTAGTAATACTTTAAATAAGAAGCAGTTTACTTTTTTAAAAGCAGATAGTTTTAAAAACAGATTCAGAGTGTGGATAAATTGCAATAGAAGGAACACCTACAGTTTAGAAAGCTGTACTTTTTAGTTTGTTTTTGGAGCTGCTTTAGGCAGGTAACTGAAGCAGATTTATACTCTTTCACAAGGTATTTTGCTGGGCGAATCTGTTGGGTAGGTGATGACCACAGAGTGTTTAACCTGTCGGGAGAAGCTGCAAGGCCCTTGAAACTCACATTTATTGAAACGGCATTACAATCCACATTCAAAGAAAATGCATCTGGCCAGTAGAGAATTACATTTTCCTTTGGGCTGTTTTCAAACCATAGGGTCCTTGCACATGTTTTTAGGGCCATACATATAGGTATGTGTTCTTTGATTCACCTTCCTGATTGTATTAAATTAAATTCCTTGTACAATACAACACCACTTGTTAGAATGTGTTCTAAATTTGTAGTTTTGAACATCATTCCAGTAAGCAATGAAACAAAATATATAAGCCAATAATGAGAAAGCTAACCATTTCAGAATACTTCAACCATAAAAGGTCACTCAAGCTTCTGTCATTACAATCCACGAATATCAAGTACAATCTCTACAGAACTAAGTCATCCAAACAATTACACATTAAAGAGATCTGTAACTAATGAAGAGGTTGCTACTAGCAAACAACTTTATATTTCAGTGTTTCATTTACAAATTCATTGCCTGCTGCCCTTGAAGAATTATTCGCCTATGTTACAGTAAACAATTTGGTAAATTGGTAATTTTGCAATAGGGAATAACTGACAAACTGACAACAGGTTCCTAGTTACTATACATCTTATAGAAAAGTGGACATACACAGGAGTGCAGAACCCCTGTGCCCCCTTAAAATACATCAAATAATCAGCAATCAAAAGGGCACTGCAATACCAGCACTCCATCTACATGGTGTGGAAGTAGAACCCACAGCCTTCTGCACCAAAGGTAATTATAATGCTAACTCTGCTTTCAAATTCTACAGCACAAACAGTGACTGCCATTTGATAAACAAAACCGTTATATGCACACTGAAAACAGACTTAGCATGAGCAATAGTAAAGCTCTCTTCCCTGGAAAATTACAATTCCATGAAGTGCACTGAAACTCGTAATCCCATGAAAATGCACTGAAACTCAAACTCACAATTCCTTCAGCAGTCTGGTAATCGGTGTAGAAGATTCAGGCTCTTGTCTCCTGTAACCCAGTTTCAGGGTCAAGCCTGATCAAGTTAATTGACTAACCTGCCCCCCACCCCAACTAGGGCATCACATACCATATTTCCATACCTCTCAACCTCTTAATACAAGAAGTCTTAACAAAGCCTAAAATAATGGGGAAATAAAGGCCCCAAAATAGGAAGAAATTTCAAATAGTGCTCTTATAGACTTAGAAAGTTGCTAGAATAACTGTATTTGTCATAGTGTGCATTTTCTGAAATCAGTGAAGTCTGAAACTCGAATGTATGACATTATTTAGTTATTTCAGTCCCCAGTGATTTCCCAGAAAACTGTAAATTCTATGAAGAATAGACCAAAATGTTGTTGTTTGTCATTTCGGCTTTTCGCGGTTAGGGGTCGCCACAGCGGAACTCCGGTCTGCTAATGATTGGCAGTAGATTTTTATGGTGCCGAGTTGCCAGCCCGACGTCCAACCTTCAGTGAAGGCATGCCCAAATAGACCAAAATATGAGGCAAAAATCTGGACAGTCGAGAGGTATGCATACCTTTCAACCTCTTAGTGCAAGAAATCTGGACAAAGCCTAAAATAATGGGGATAATGGCACAAAAATAGGGACAGATTTAAATATTGCTGTTTTTAACTTATAAAGTTGCTAGAATAACAAGATTTGTTTTAGCATGCATTTTCTGAAGGATATGAAGTCTTAAAGTCATGTATACGTCATTATTTAGTGACTTCAGTCCTCCTTGGTTTGCCAGAAAATCACAAATTTTATGAGAAACAGACCAAAGCTATGAGGCTAAATCTGGACAGTTGAGAGGTATGTTACACACACACACACACACACACACACGCACACACGCACACACGCACACACACACACACACACACACACACACACACACACACACACACACACACACACACACACACACATACCCCTACCGTCTCTTCTGCTCTCTCTTTGTCTCTCACACACGCACACACACACACTAGTAAACTAGTAAACTTCTCTACCAGTTTTGTTTTTTAAACTAGGATACATTTAACTTCTCTGCAACCAAGTTGCAAGATTGCACTTGCACCTGTGTTGAATTATTTTTTTTCTCCATGTGTATGTACATTTTCTTGTACATCATTACTGGGAAGTACCTTAATGTGTCATTTTTGTATCTGTCCATGTTACTGCAACATTGGCTAGTCAGTTGAAAAAGAAGTTGAAAAATATCTTATAAACAACAAGCTGCCATAGTCAATAAGTGCATAGTTCACGTCTGTCAACTTTTACTAGATCTAAAATATGCTGAATAGTTTACTGATTAAAGCTGACATTATGTTAACAAACCATACAATATATACTGCAGAACTTGTCTGCGTTAAACCATCTTATCAAGTAACGTGACACCGCCTTCAATAGGGACCGTTGGCTTTTGAGCAGTAAAGGTGTGTCCCCTGAAATATGACAATACAGTAGTTGTGGGCAGCAATTAATTAACCATCTAACTATATTACTAGTAGTAGGTAGCATCAAAGTGTAACATAAGCTCACTTCTGCTTGACACATTCCTTTGCCCACAGAATAAGGAAAGTGAATGGTTATACCTTGGCTCCCTGCTGCTGATACCAGGACTGTTTGTTGTTCTCATCTGGTATTTGAATCTGTCGTTCCCACTATTAACCCTGCTGCCACCATTATCCTGTAAATGATAAATCCACTGCTTAACTCATGTAACAGGTGGTAATACATCCGCCTTGGCATGTGTGTATGCGTGCAATGCACACATGGTCCTCCTTAAAGGCAAAGATGCCTCGGTGTTAAAAAATACTTTTTTTTTTTTAAATGTGTTGAAGTCTCCTGGCCAGAGTCATTCCCCGTAGCCACTGTTGCCCAATGCTGGGTCTGGCTCAGCCTACAACATCTTTTGTCGGTAATATTCTAATGTTTAGTCTTGACTTGGATGCAACCAAATCAAGACTGAAAAACGGCTTTTGCAGTAACACTGCTGTTGGTTCTGCTAATGGGGCAACTTTAGCTCCCCTAGCCCCCCCCCCCCGGTAAATCTGCCACTGAATACTGCATATGTATTACTGCATTTTGTGGTAGCATACTGATGCATTAACTTAGCTGTCCCTCAGTACAGAGTCTTTCTGTTCAGTTCCCAGCTGTGGTGTCTGCATGGAGTCCACATTTACTCCCTGTGGCATCATAGGATTTTACCAA
Organism: Protopterus annectens; assembly: GCF_019279795.1. NCBI lineage: Eukaryota > Metazoa > Chordata > Ceratodontiformes > Protopteridae > Protopterus > Protopterus annectens. The sequence goes on from NC_056729.1 coordinate 1,758,811,703, forward strand.
AGTATTGCATTTCTTTTCACATCCAAATTCATGGTAATAGCTGATATGGTGAACCTGTAAAGTGGCAATTTGCTGTGTAGGTGCCTCCTGAGACTGGCCAGCAATCTGTCCAAGACCCATTTCCTGTCCTATGCCTGCTGAATCCAAAGATAGACCCTGATGTCCTGTGCATAAGTGTGCATAGCATATTCATTAATAGCCCAACATTAGTAACTTTTATGCACTTAGATCATAACAGAAGAGTTGTCCAGACGAAAAGTCATTGTAGGCCTTGTTCTGCTACATGGGAACCCAGTGTGTGACTTAGGTTTCTTTATAAGTTCTTAAAGATCAATTTTGTTTGGACTGCCATGACAATATACACAGACTATCACCAGTCAGTCACAAATTGCTTGAACTATATCTACACAGAATTTGGGATCTTTGCTCGCTGTTATACCTTGCACTTAGCTACACAATACCCTTGTGGCTAAGCATAAGTTTTTCTGAAACTCATCCATTGTCTTTTATATCCCTTCAGTCAGATAGTCCTTGCACTCTATTTTTTTCAGTGCTGAAGTAATCCTTCATTGAGATGATTCATGCCTTTCTGTCAAGAACTCTTAATTATTTCCTAAAGTGCTGATTAAAGTAATGGCATTTCTGCAGCAGAATTTATTTTCCAGTATAGCAATTCATCCAGCATTTGGTTGTGTGTCGATAGCCTTTCCCCTGATGTGTGTGTGTCATTGAAAGCTTTCTTTTTAAATTTCTGAACTTTGCACATTTTTTCTTGTACTGAATCCACGTTGTTATTTATTAGTGCAGACATTCCTTGATGTTATAGTAAATAAAAGATGAGATAAAGCATAGCTTCAGTGCTGCAAAGCTGTTTATAATTTCAAGGTTTATTAATTTCTATTACACAGTGCACTACTTGTATGTTTCTTTTTAAAATCCATTCTTTGAAGCCAAAAATGCATATGACTGATATATATTGTGCAATACACAGAGCTGTAAGAGAATGTCTAAAATTGAAGACGAACCAGATTAAATGCATACCGCTCTAAAGGAACTGCGGTGAGAGCTATTACTGAGCTCGCTAGCCATCCACAGTAGTGAACTGAGAAAGGAAAGATGTAGTGACACCATTTGGGAAAATGTCTAGATGATTCTTCATTACATATAATGACTGAGATGTTGGGAGCTACAGGTCTGTTAGTCTGACATCAGTCCATTGTTATGGAACCCACAGTTTATGAAAGACTGTTGCAATAGTTACAGAAAGTCAGTTGACTTTATTGGCTTTCTTCTGACTCGACCCCTTTTCTAAATCATTTTTTATAAGTTTTTATCTGTTAGTATAGAATTCAAAGAATTCCTTTTGTCCTCATCACTTGCTTATATCTATAATCTATTCTTTGATTTTTGCTGTTTCTAGAAGGAAAAGAAATTATTTGAGATACTGCTTTCTCTCTCTCTCTCTCTCTCTCTATATATATATATATATATATATATATATGGGTCTACTTCATAACATTGAAATTTCATAATGTTGAATTTCATAACATTGAGACCAAAACATCTAAATCCAAAAACACTGAAAACCCAAAGCATTGAAAGCTCAGAACTTTGAAAGTGTGCTTCATAACATTGAAAACTACAATGCATATGTAAATAACATCGTCTCCACCTATAAAACTATAAAAACACCTAACTACCAAACACACTTTCTACTACGTTTCTAAAGGGGGACAAGCCCCACTGCACCCTCCCAAGTGGGGAGCTCTACCCCTCACACCCCCTGTAAACTAAATATGCCAACTCCAAAATCGCACTACAGTGGGAAAATGTTAATTTTCCAATCCCACTGATTGCGATACAGGAATTAGGAAATTAACTTTTTTCCACTGTAGTGCGATCTTGGAGTTGGTATATTTAATTTATGAGGGGTGTGGGGGGTGCAGGGGGGCTTGCACCCCTGCAGAAAAGTAGTAGAAAGTGTCTTTGTTAGTTAGGTGTTGTAGGTGGAGGGGATCTTATTTACTTCTGCAATGTAGTTTTCAATGTTATGAAGCACACTTTCAATGTTCTGAGTTTTCAATGTTTTGGGTTTTCATTGTTTTGAATTTTCGATGTTATGGTCTCAATGTTATGAAATTCATTGTTATGAAATTTCAGTGTTATGAAGTAGACCCATATATATATCTATATATATATATATATATATATATATATATATATGTGTGTGTGTGTGTGTGTGTGTGTGTGTGTGTATGTACACACACACACACACACACACACACACACACACACACACACACACACACACACACACACACACACACTGTAAGGCCATGGAACGTGTCATTATGGCTCTCATAAATATAGACGTAGGTGATCTCTGTCACTCATCTCTCTCTACCATAGACGACAAGCAGATGGGGTATTTCATGTAGATCCTTTAATACATGGAAACACATCAGGATGGATAGCAGCATCATAAAATAACAGACCTTGTATACATACATGCTTACATCTCAGCTGCTTACTACAAAATGGCAGTCGGGCTCGCATGTGCTCAGTATTATACATTTGTGCAGTCCCATGGACAGCTACTTAAAGGTACACACATGCACATTGATCTACATTTGTGCAGTCCCTTGGACAGCTACTTAAAGGTACACACACGCACATTGATCTACATTTGTGCAGTCCCTTGGACAGCTATGAAAAGTTACATACACGCACATTAATCTACTTCCTCCATCTTAAAAATATTGCCCTTAGTAAAAACAACATTAGAGTTAGATATGCATTGTTATAGACATTAGAAACAAACAAAACGTTCATGTCTAAGTTGCCATGTATCTGTTACATGGTCTGGACATACGACCGGATCTCGTAACATAACAATTTGGACTAAATTTAACAACAGGGACAGTCTTCGATGAACAACTCATATCAGGAACTTCTGGATTCATCACAGGAACAGGAGTATCCTCGGGAACTTCCTCTGGACAACTCACTCTGAGATAAAGAGTCTTTCTCACAGGTTATGTGGTATGGTATAGGCTCAGACACCAATCTGAAATGTTTCCAGTTCCGCCTAAATTCTACTCCTTGTGATTTCACAATGTGTGATCTTGGCTCTGGGCAAATACTCTTCACGACTCCAATCCGATCACAACCTTTGGACGTTTGCATCCTTAGCATTTCTCCTTCTCATAGTGGATTGAATGGTTTGTTGGTTTTACCATAGTAGAACTTCTTGGTTAAACGCTTCTTTGTATTAACAAAAATCGCAATAATAACACTCTTTCCTCAGCCCTCTTTATTGATCTCTCTAAAGCCTTCAATATGGTTAACCACCAGTTACTCATAAACATACTCAAAAACCTATCACTAGATGCATTGGCTGTACAATGGTTCCAATCCTACCTAAACAATAGACAGCAGGCTGTACTGTGGGAGAACAACTTATCTACCCACCTGCCCATTGCCTTTTGTGTCCCTCAAGGCTACATATTAGGCCCTCTCCTATTTTCTATTTTTATTAATGACCTACATTCTGTAATACCTCAAGCTACCTGTATTCAATACACAGACAATTCCATGTTAATATGCTCAGCCACTTCTCCATCAAACCTACAGACCCTAACCCAAAATGTGTTTAACACAGTCAAGAAATGGCTTGTACACCTTTGCCTCATCTTGAACCGCAAAAAAACAAAACTCTTACTATTCACTGCCACCTGTAGGGCCTCCCCACTTAACTTTACTCTTATATCAAACAATGGTAATATCATATCTCCTGATCCCACTACAAAACTTCTAGGGGTACTAATTGATAACAACCTTAACTTCGATACTCATATTAACAGTACTATAAAAACAGTCAACAAAAAACTAGGCTCCCTCTATAGGAGCAAACCGTTTCTGACTCCATTAGCCAGGGCTACTATTGCCCATGCCCACTTAATGTCTACTCTCCTCCATGCCTCCCCTATATATAATAATCTGTGTAAAAACAACCTGAACAAGCTGGCTATCGCCTACAATAATATTGCCAGATTTGCCACTGGTTCCACTTTCAGAACCCATCATTGTCTTAATCTTGAACAACTAGGATGATTTGTGGAGCTTTTCTCCCTGGGCCTCTACTGAAAATGGACATATATCCAGCTGGACTAGCCCGGTCAACAAATGTAAAATAAATAAAATAAAATTCTTCAACAGGTTTTCACTGACCTGTTGTTCTTAACACATAGAACCAGCAATTGACTACTGATTGGTAATCTGGTTCTGGTTTGTCTCGACAAGTCTCTGGGCAGGTGAACCAAGATGTTTGTCATGAGAAATGTTTCTGAGATTCAAGAGATTCAGGAAAACATCATTGTTGTCTTATTTTGACTTCTCTAGTAACTGTTTTGCACATCAAACTTCACATTCTGCCAAACCATTTCACTGTGGATACAATGGGCTACTTGTGATGTGTAAAGTCCCATTCTTCTGGAAATCTAACTGTTGGCTTTAAACTGTATACCATTGTCAGAAATAACTTTGTGCAAATTACCATGGACTGTAAAATGACACTTCATCTTAGTAATGACAGTACTGGATGCTAGGTTAGGAAGTAAGTCAATCTCGAACCAATTGGATGAGTCTACTAACACCAAATAATGCTGAACATTCTACTCAAAAATGTTGTTAGCTACTGTTGACCAAGGTAGTTCAGGAATCTGGTTTAGCTGAAGTGGTTCCTTCTGTTGATGTGACTTTGTACTATTACACACAGAACAAGATAAAACTACTCTCTCAATACCTTGTGACATACAAGACTAAAATATTAGTCGTCTCGCCCTTCTTTTGGTAGAGTTGGTTCTTGGGTGACCATGATGCAAGATAGAAAGGTTCACAGATTAGTACTAAACTAAGTGCCCTTGCAAGCTATTTTAAGCCTAGCCAATTATCGCTTGTGAGACTCAAACCCTGCACCTTGTGTTTGTAAGGCAAACACCTTAACTATTAGGCCACCCTTCCAGTACTCTTGCTGCAAGGAATTTGGAACAGTTATGTTCAGACCTTTCATAATGATACCTTTGTCAGACAAAATCTCATCTCTGCATGGAAAATAAGGTTGCACTTCTTGAGGTAAACTAGATTGTGTTTACGGCCATCCTTGATTGATAAAGAAGTCGAGCTTTTGTAAAACTGGATCTGTGACTGTGTGATCTCCCAGCTCATCAAGACATGTGGAAGAAAAATTTCTCACTTCCATGACTTCAAAATCAAGGTTCTCATTCTCATGCTGTTCTGTGGTGTTTCTGGGCGATCTGGATAATGTATCAGCAAGATAAAGAAGTTTGCCTTTCTTGTAGACAACAGTGAAATTATACTTTTGCAATCTCAACATCATGCATTGCAGTCAGGCTGGAGCTGAATGCATAGGCTTTCTTAAGATAGTGACTAGAGGTTGGTCTGTTTTGATCTGGATAGGTTTACTATAAACATAATCATGGAACTTTGAACATGCAAACACAATTGCCAAAAGCTCTTTCTCTATTTGACCATACTTCATTTCAGTTTGGGCAAGAGTTCTCGATACATAGGCAACAGGTTGACCCTCTTGTAGAATGACTGCACCTAGATCAATTTTCAAAGCAACACATGAAAGAGTAACTGGCTTGTGAACATCATAGCGTCTGAGAGTTGGTGGACTAGCAATTTTCTGTTTCAGGACATCAAATGCTCTTTGGTGTTGCTCTAACCAAGACCAGTATACATCTTTATGTGTCAGCTCTCTGAGCAGTGCTGAAAGTTGGCTTGAGTCTGGAATGAACTTGCCTAGATAGTTAACCATGCCAAGAAAACACTGCAGGACTCCAACATTGTCTGGAGCTGGCATCTCGGAATGGCTATCTGCTTAGAAGGGTCTGGTCATAGGCCTGAACTGGTAAATAAATGACCAAAATAAATAACCTCTTATAGCCTGAATTTGCATTTCTGTGGATTGAGCTTAAGATTCACTTGATGTGCTCTTTCCAGAACTTTTCTGAGGTTTCTGTCATGCTCAGCTTCACCATTACCTCCTACTAGTATATCGCCTACTATAACAACAGAAGGATACCCAGAAAAAAGTTGCTCCATTGCTCATTGAAAGACTTCACTCAGAAAATTATCCCAACTGGTATTCTCAAAAATCTGTACCTGCCAAATGAAGTACTGAAAGTAGTTAGCAATGAAGATTTTTTTTGTCAAGCTCAGTTTTCCAAAGTGAACTCTTTGCATCAAAGATAGAAAAAACAGTGGCATTTGGCATCAGAGGTGCGACTTCTTTGACTGTGGACATTGGATGATGAGGTCTTTTTAGTGCTTTGTTCAAATCACATGGATCAATACATATTCTGATGTCATCTGAGCTTTTATTATGAGCTACCACCATGGAAGATACCCATTCAGTTGGTTCTGCAACTGGACAAATCACACCTTGTCACACCATTTTATCTAGCTCAGCTTTGACTCTGCCTTGCATGGCTATCAGAACATTTCGTGCTGGCCTGATGACTGGACTGACATCTGGGTCTAACATCATGGAATACACAACTGGAAGTTTCCCTAGTTTGTTTTTGAAAAGATCAGCATAGGTAGAAAAATATACTGGCCAAAATTAGAATGGTGATTTTTCAAGCTAACTTGATGGACTTTTTATTTATTTTACATTAGTTAACCAGGAAAGTCTGACGTCGAACAAGCCAATTTTCAGCAGAGGCCTGGGGAGAAATGCTCCAGATGCATGTCTTTGCAACATGGGAGGAAACCCACACAAATGCAGGGAGAACATGCAGACTCCACAAAGAAGGCACCCCAGCCAAGAATCAAACCAGAGAACCTCTTGCTGTGAGGTGCCAATGCTACCACTGCACCACTGTACCATCCAAGCTTCCTTATTAAATGAAAGCAGTCCAATTTTTAAACTGTCTCTGAGCTCTAATATGACAAGATGTGCCTATTGACCACATAAAATAACAAGTTGTAACATCTTCCATCAGAGTAACATGAAAGCACTTCTGAGCCTTCAGTCTGAATTTCTTCACCACCATAAGCAACAAGCTTTGCACACCTTGCCAAATCAAGCCTTTCACCATGATGCACTCTAGCAAATGTTTCTGCTGTCTGAGCATTGCACTTGGAACCTGTGTCAACTTTGAGCTCTGTGGGTTTGCCATTTATCTGGACAGTACAAAATACTTCATTCTTTGCCCTTAAATCTACTGCATTGACTGTTTCATAAAGCACTGACACACCATCAACAAAAGAGTAGGGCTGCAGCTCTCTAATTGATCAACTCATTTCTTAAAATGCTCCCCTTTTAATAAAAGAATTTGGGCGTTTTGATTTACAAAACCTTTTGAAATTATTCCATTTATTGCATTTGTGGCACTGCTGACCAAAAGCTAGACATTTCTACCTCTTAGATTCATTATTTCCACCACAATTAGCAATGAAACTGAGTGGGGGCCCATGCTTTGAGTCTGCATACTCACTCTTATGCTTCACTGAGAGTGTGCAAAGTCTGGAACTTGCTGGTAAGTTCTGGGGTTTATCAGTGAGTGTTGTAGGGGGTATTGTTGCTCCCATGTGCTTGGGCCTTTTTCTTTTAGCCACATGCTGCATACTATCAACATGAGCTTTGTCAGTGTACCTTCTAGAGTTAGTTTCATTTGTAAGCATATTTGTGTGCTTTTCTTTGAGCTCATATGTCTGACAAATCTCAATGGCCTTATTCAAAGTTAAATCGTTGTCACAAAGCAAAATCTTTCTCACCCATCATCTTTAGTACCACATACAAGTCTGTCCTTTATCAGCTCACCCCTTAAATCACCAAATCAGTTATATATGTTGCAAATGTTTCACCAGGCATTTGACCCCTTGTATAAAATTAGTACCTCTCCACTGTAACATTTGTCTGGGGGTTACACATTTCTCTGAATTTATGTTTTTTCCCCTGTCCTGCATAGATAGCAGGTGCGTACACAAATGAACATTCCCTTTCAATGGCTTCTGACCAGCTAAATTAAGCAGAATAAATGCCTTGTACAGTCATCTTTATCAGAAAATGCAGCCTGTATGAACATGCATACTCCTGCTGCAAAACTCTCCAGTTCTCTGCAATATAATTGTCAAACAAAAGTGCACTGGGTTTTCTAAATCCGTCTGCCATTCCCACAAAGTATGCACAAACACACTGAAAATATGGCCCTTGTATTTATGTATGAATAAACTGCTGTGTGAGAACTCGTACTAACATTCAAATGCACAGTAAACTCTTTGAAATACTGTACTTTGCAAAATATGCTCTGTAATGGCTGTATTTCTCAAAATACCTTTACTGTAATACTGCACTAACATGCAAACACTTTATACACTTCTGATAACTCGGATATCTTTAATTAATAAGAAAAGTACATGCTTAGCGAAAATGCGGTCAGTTCCTCTTATTTTATTTGTTTTGTACAATTCAGACCTTGTTTCAGTAATTTGAATATTTTTATCAATATTAGCTTTATCGTTTTTTTCTAATATTGTTTAGAGCATTCTGTGTGCCTAGTTTCACATTTTGTGAATAAGAAATAATTTTGAGCAAGTTTTAATATCTGAAATTCATTTCTGACCTGTTTTGCAAATTATGCTTGCAGTGGGGATGAACCAGTCCTGTATATTCCTCCAATGCCAACCAGGTGCCTCACAAATTTAAGTGGAAGAAACTGGAACTCTTTCTGGTAACAAATCGTTTTCGCCATTCTTCTTCTAACATCATGTCCTTTTAGACATGCCGCTTCTGACACCATGTTGCTCATCCCTCTCTAACATAGATGACAAGCAGGTGGGGTATTTCATTTAGATGCTTTAATAGATAGAAACACATCAGGATGGATAGCAGTATCATAAAATATAAAAGAACCGATTAAAAGACAAACCTTACATACATACATGCTTACATCTCAACAGCTTATTTCAAAATGGCAGTCAGGCTCACACGTGCCCAGTGGATAGCTTCTTAAAGGTACACACACACACATTGATCTACAACTTCCAAATCCTGGACCCTGCCCAATTCAACTTTGTGAAGGGCAGATTCTGCCTGATAAATCTGTTGGATTTCTTTGAAAGTGTGACAAAGGCCATTGATAAGGGCAAATCTGTGCACACAGCATACCTTGACTTGAAAAATGCTTCTGACATAATCCCACATTCAGGCATTACCAATAAACTTAGCAAATTGAATGTAAACTCATTCATTGTAAGATGGGTTGCCAACTGGCCCACAAACAGGACACACACTATCAAAGTGGGTGACTGCACATCAAACAGCAGATCTGTTACCAGCTAGGTGCTACAAGGGTCAGTGCTGGGCCCCCTACTGTTTGGTATATACTTCTTGGAGGTTCTGGTCAAAACTAAAGGGTTGTGGCTGACCAGGTTTGCAGATGACTGTAAACTAGGTGCAATCATTAAATCCCCAAATGATGTCAGTATACTCCAGGATGGTCTCCCACAGACCAACGACTGGTTTATTAGACACGGTTTCAAATTGAATGCAAAGAAATGCATCATCATTCCCTTCAGCACAAACAATGTCCCTTCACACTATCAAATCAGTAACGATATCCTAAGTACCCATGAACTGGTAGGGGACCTGGGATCACAGGTTGACTACGACCTTAACTTTAACCACCACGTGCCTACAGTTGTAAGTAAAGCTTTCCACATAGCTCACTTGATTAGTAAAGGCATCGCCTCGACAGCAAAAGAAATTATAACCCCCATATACTTTGCACTTATCCGGCCCTGCATTGACCATAATGCCCCATTTGGTATGTACCATACTAAGCATCTACAGCAATTGAAGACACCTCAGAGGTTTCTAACAAAGAAGATCACGGGCCTACAGCATGTGCCTTACACAGACTGACTAAAATCCCTGTCACTATACTCCATATCGTATAGACTTCTTAGGGGAGACTTATGTCTGGCCTACAGAGCAAACCAAGACCCAAGCCTAATGAGCTTATTGCATATCCATAAATCAAATGGGTCTAGGGCTACCCTTTCTAGAGACTAGAATATGGCCTGCGATGTAGATAGGACATGCGGGAGGAACAGATTTATCTCCCAACGACTGCCACATCTTTGGACCAGGCTACCAATTCATGTGAAACAGAGCACCTCTATGACGCTGTTCAAGAGGAACCTGGACGAGTGGATGGGGCACCGTAAATTCTTACTGGGGATAGAGCCCACAACCCTCCTGGATATGGGCAGTCATCACTAAATGCAATCTTTGGTACTGACTAGTACCTCTATGGTATTACATTGGGTTGAAACAGCTAGGATTAAAATGACCTCCAGATCGATAGCCTAGTAATTTCCTATGATCCTGTACACATAATATAAATATATATATATATATATATATATATATATATATATATATATATACACACACACACACACACATATGGGTACGTATCACTTCACCTAAAGTTCATTTCACCTAAAACTCATTTCACTGACAAGTAGTACAATAAGGCAAATCAAAGGTATATGTCCTTTTCCCCACTGAAGTGCGATCCTGGTGTTAGTATGTATAGTAAGGGGGGGTGTGGGTGACACAGCCTACCACATTGGGGGATGTGGGTGGCGTAGCCCCCCACCTAATTGGCTTTTACCAAATAATGTAAAACAAAACCAGACACAATAAAACCAAAATAAGTGGGGGGCTATGCTCCCCCACACCCCCCAATGTGGGGGGCCTTCACCCCCCATCCCACCCCTAACTATATATATAACACCAGGATCACACTACAGTGGGGAAAAGGACATATACCTTTGATATGTCTTATTGTACTACTTGTCAGTGAAATGAGTTTTAGGTGAAGTGATATGTACCCATATATATTTTATATATATATATATATATATATATATATATATATATATATATATATATATATATACATACACTATATAATATATATAAAAACATATATATATATATATATATATATATATATATATAAATAAATATATGTGTGTGTGTGTGTGTGTGTGTGTGTATGTGTGTGTGTGCATAAATAGATACATGGATGCAGATACACTAATTTACTGTTCTAAATGCCATTAGATTTCTTTCCTATTTAATTTGGTTGACAGGAAAGCAGAACACCACTTGTAAAACGAATAGATAAGGAAATAGCAAGGAGATGTGACTGACTCATTCAGTGGTTGTCATATCAGTAGCCTTATAACCCAGTGGAGGGACATCGATAGTGACACAAGCAGCCATGTTAAATGAAGAGGCCTTACATGCAGTACTTGTGGAGAAAATGCCCAAATTGATCTGATAAGTACAGATGAGCATAGGCTTAGAAAGCAAATATGTGGCAGTCATGAAGCAAATAGCTTAAATGTGAGACGAAGCTGACAAGGTCAATGAGAAATCTCTTAGGAGAGGAAAGTTGGACATTGGCAGAGCTCATTTTAGCATAAGAGGCAACATTTTGACTTTGACTGTACATACTATTGAGAGCTGTAATGAACTCATTGGAGAACTCAATTGGATGGGCATGCCCTCTTCAAAGAGGAACCACCAGTAGAGTCTGGTGGTGTCTGCTATTTATTTCTGTAGATGAGGTCTCTGTAGCAGGTACAGTTACATTGTGGAAGGAGAGTGAGGATGGATGGAAGCCAGGTGTACATGATGAAGGTGCATGACATTGTTGAGGCATCGTGGGTAACACAATGATCATTATTTTTGCATGGAAAGATGGGATAGTATCACTGTATTGGCACACTATGTACTGGTCTCCATTTTCAATAAGGGACACCAGAGAATGCATTCCAGTTAAAAGGATCATGCCTTTCAGCCTCTCTGAGAAAGCCTTCACTGATTTTCTCAAAAGAAGTCTTTGTCTAAAGGTTAGGCCTGCAATTCAGGAGGGAGTATTATGGATTCAGTCCTTTGCCCTTGTTAAGGTATTATATCGAGTATTGGAGGTTAACCCTTGTTAAGGTATTGTATCGAGTATTGGAGGTTAACCCTTGTTAAGGTATTATATCGAGTATTGGAGGTTAACCCTTGTTAAGGTATTATATCGAGTATTGGAGGTTAACCCTTGTTAAGGTATTATATCGAGTATTGGAGGTTAACCCTTGTTAAGATATTATATAGAGTATTGGAGGTTAACCCTTGTTAAGATATTATATAGAGTATTGGAGGTTAACCCTTGTTAAGGTATTATATCGAGTATTGGAGGTTAACTCTTGTTAAGGTATTATATCGAGTATTGGAGGTTAACTGTAAACATTGTTTCTGTAGAGCTGGAGAAAATATGACTGCATAACTTGCAGTGTCTTATGGGAGTTTCTATATGGCTACATAACTTGCAGTGTCTTATGGGAGTTTCTATATGACTGCATAACTTGCAGTGTCTTATGGGAGTTTCTATAGCCATAAAAGTTGCCAGGGCATGTGCTGTATGTCATTTGGTTACTATATTTCAGCAGTAAGAGGTGTGCCTGTATCTTTATTTTCAGCTTAAATTCAGTTATGCAGAAGGTAGGCAAAGGACTCCACTAAGTGTGTGCCTGATCTCTCTGATTTTCATGTTATTCATAGAGAGGATATGAATCTGTAGCCGGTTTCTAGACAGTGTCCATTTTGGCAATGTAAGCAGTACATCTTTCTGGTTTGAGCACAATATTTTCCTGGATGCTTTGACCATGATCTCCAGCAAACACTGTAGTGATGTATTGCTGAGGGTGAAGCAGTTCAGATGAAACATACCACCTCCATATCAGAGATCACAATTCTGCCCATGAAAAGAGTTTATTGCTGTCTGCAGATGAGGGACAGCGATTACCTTCAATAGAGAAGTTTAAGTATATTTGTGGTCTTGTTGCTGAGTGAGGGCATAAACAGTTAGTACCATGAGTGGGGGATCAGTGTAAAGACACAGTTCTGTAGGCATGTATCAAGCTTTGGTGATAAAGCAGGAACCCAGTCCAAGACAAAATTCTCCTATTGCCTAATTACTGTTCCTCCCCTTTATTATGGTCATGAGATGATGCCCAAAGTGGGGAACATAGTTTATAGGTTCATGGATGATTACTGGCTAATGATTCCAAGGGGCCTTTTTAAGCCTAGCCCTACTTCCCAAGGTGGGGATCAAACCCTGCACTTTGTGCCTGTAAGGTGAATTACGCTAACCCCAGTTCCCCTGTGCTAATCCTCAACTCCCACTGTTGGTATAACCATTTACCTCTGCAATATAGGTGACATGACATTCTATGACTGTGTGACCATTTTACAATTCTGAAAACTCTCGAAGAGTGGCCACTGTTCAACTGTGTTTAAAGGAGACAACTGGGGTGATTGCCCACCTACTGAATATCATCCCTGACTACATACCATAGAGGGTGTATTAGCATGGCCCACTAGAAACAGGCCCCAGACAGACCCAGAACATTTTGAAGGTGTTATATCTTTCAGGATGCATGGGAGTGCCTAAGAATCCTCAAGGCTGAGCTGAAAACTGCAGTTAAGGATGCAGAAGTATGATCTAATCTCTTCAGCTTGCCCTGTGTTCAACTCTTGCAAGGACAGATGCTTAGGAAAATGGATGGATGGATAGAGGAATGATTTTTCTAAAGATTCCTGGCTGCGTGAAATCAACATGATGTCTGCATGTAGGGGGTTCTATACTGGTAATTTTGTAATGGCAACACTTGAAAATGTGAGAAGTTTTAACAGAACAAGTTAATCAGAATTAATATGATTTTACCTGCTGCTATCGTTTGAGATTGTACTTGTATTTTCACTATTTCATTGTTAAAATAGTCAGAGCCATATTCATTAACTTGCTGACGTAAATACTATTTGATACAAAACAACGTACTTTTTGTCTTCTTTACTTATTTTTCTAAGTCAGTCATCAGACAGATTGATGGGAACTAACAAATTGTTGAACTTTAAATAAGTACTGATATGATAGTTAAACATATGCCCTCCTTTGTAGTTTAAAGACCGAGAAGGGAAAAGGCTCCCAAATGAGCTATTCTGCCAGTTTTTAAAGGTACTTTACAAAGGCATATGCTCTGGCAGTCTTACAAGTCATAAAATATTAATTACTGCATGATGGCAGCAGCTGTCTTTAAATGTTTATAACAGTTCGTTCAAGGTTCTAGTTTATAACTAAATATTTTCCAGGATACCGATTGCAACAATATACAAGATACTCAGTGTACTTTTGGCTCATTATGTACATGTAAAATCTTTCCATTATTATAATCCCACATTCTAGTTATATAGTATATTTCCACGGGATCTACATGTTAGCATAATCACTGTTCTTACAGAATTATTACTGTATTTCAAAGGATTCACGAGTTAGCACAGTCTGACATCATGGCTGATAGCTGGTTCTGCTTTATGAACTGTGTGACGCCCCACCACTGGACCAGTAATCAAGGAGCCCCAATCCTCACCACTGGCAACAGTGGGGGATGTACACTGGGAGGATAATGAGAACCCCCACAGTATTTCTGGATCCATCTGTCTGCATCAAGTACAATGTCCCTTAAGAGAACAGAGACCACAGTTAGTCTGGGGCTGGTTTATTCTTCTTTCTCCAGATCCCCAATAGGACTCCCCACTGGTGCAGCTATAGAGTTGAGTCCTTAGCTAGGGTTCCAAGTCAAGTCCTCCAACACTCTCTCTGTCTAACCAGTGCTTTGTGTCCCTGCCCAAGTACCTGACACACACACTCTTGGAGATTTAATTTATACACACACACACACACACACACACACACACACACACACACACACACACACACACACACACACACACACACCTGAGAAAGGCTGGCACATGTTTACTAGCTATGCTCCCTTTTGCCCAGACTATAAGGTAGTAATCACTGCCACCAGAACTCCTTATCAGCTACTTTAAGGCCCTTAAGAAAGGGTGTCCAATCATACTATGTAATGTTACTATTAATACAAATGGTAGTTTGACCAAGAGCAGTGCCATTTGAAGTGGCCCACACAGTGTCACCAAATAAATATGCAAGTGCTGTCAGAACTTAGATATCTCTAGACAGATCAGCCACAATGAAATGTTTAAATATATTTAATAGTAAATGATAAAAGAACAAGACCATACTAAATATATATTTACAGTGACATCAGAGTTCAAAATCACAGGAAATATTTAAAGCAACATTGCAGGGCAGTCTCAAATAAATGAAGAAAAATATTTAAACTAAGCTTAGCTATAGTCATGACTGTATCTAAGAGAATTGCTGTTCCCTAGAAACTTACTTATAGAGCAAGGCAAATGTTTGGTGAATGAGTCTTTTTGTCAGGTACAAGACAGAATACAGAATGCTGTCTCTCTCTCAACAAGACTTTTTAAGTTAATATCTCAAATATTACTGCTGGAATAACTTGCAGAATGATATTTCTTGTCATCTGAGTCTATCCCAGATGAAACCCCCACGGCTGGAATCTGGCAGTATTTCGCATCTATCTATACATACATAAAGCTCAGATCTTGGTGCTGGAAGTCATAAAAACAATAACATCCCTTCACATTTCAAAACTAGTAATCACTTCACACTAAAGCCATGGTGGTGCAGCGGTAGCGTTTTTGCCTCACAGCAAGAGGTTTTCCCGTTCGGTTCTCGGCTGGAGTGCCTTCTGTGTGGAGTCTGCATGTCCTCCCCACGGTCGAGTGGCATTCGAAAGACATGCGTGAATGGGCATGCCTTTATTTAAAGTTGGGCGTCGGTCTGGCACCTCGGCACCATAAAAATTGACTGCCAATCATTAGCGGACCATAGTTCCACTGTGGCGACCCCTAACCGAGAAAAGCTGAAAGAAAAACAACAACAACAATCATTTCACACTAAAGAAAGTACAGAAAGTTCCCTAGTTTTAGAGATTGTGTCTCCTTGCTGCATTGAAACTGAAAGATAACATCTTTTTATGACCTAGCAATAAAGTAATTTAATTTCAGTTTTTTTTTTCTGAAGTTTTGCTGGACTGAAGTTAACCTCCTATGTTCCAGTTTCCACTATTAAAATATATACATTCAAACAGTTACAATAGTGCATATACATTTCTGTTCTATTTCAGCAGAGGACACTGTGGATACATCTTTAAGCTCAGTACCTTACAAAATACCTTTTTTAACACACGTCTGTACAGACTAGGTTGATATATACATGACATACAGTTCTAATATATCTTCAACACAAGCACCCTATATAGATCATGTTGATATTCACAAATGACATATAATCATTTATAAAATTCCAGACAGCTGGGCTGGCAGTATCTCCCTTTGTCACAAACTACTTCTCATTACATCCGAGTGATGCCTCCAGGTGCATCTGCAGTTAACTCCTATTGATGCATCTAGGTGTCAAATATTGCTTGTTCATATTTGCATCAATAATTCCAAAACCATGTTGTATACAAGGTTTTAAAAGATTTCATCTTAAAGCTTACATGATGGCAAACCCAACTGCATTAATATGTGACCTCTGTCTAGTGTAGGTAAAGAGATATTAACTGTTGTTTTTATGATATTAATTTACAAAGATATAATTTTCACATTTTTCTAAATGTCTCAACAACCAAGTAACACAGACAGAACTCCTTAGCCTCATATGAAAGCTCTCAGCTAGATGAATAAAATGTTGCTGACAGTATGTGCGTAACTTGAGTGGCTGCTGAGATACTGTAAGTTGTTTACAAAATATTACAAATGTAATAGTTACTGTGTTTACTGTGACTTATACAATTTGGTTTAAGACCTAGAACCTAAAGAATACTACCATGCCTCACAGCAAGAGGTTCTCCAGTTCAATTCTTGGCTGGGGTGCCTTCTGTGTGGAGTCTGCATGTCCTCCCTGTGGTTACGTGGGTTTCCTACAGGTGCTCCGGTTTCCTCTCACATCCCAAAGACATGCTGTAGGTGGATTGGACACTCTAAATTGGCCCTAGGCGTGAGTGTGTGCGTATGTGTGTGCCTTCTGCGGAAGGTTGGATGCCGGGCTGGCAACTCGACACCGTAAAACTCCACTGCCAATCATGAGCGGACAGATGATCCGCTGAGGTGACCCCTAACTGGGAAAAGCCGAAAGAAAAAGAATCTAAAGAATACTACCACAATAAAAATAGTTTGTGCTGAAGAGTTTGCCATTCATACTGTCACAGTCCCTGTGGTTCCAGAGATATGAACATTTGTTTGAAATGTGGGGACATAATTTGATTCTCTCAGAAGGCTTAGGCTCCGCCCATTGGAGGTTACAGTAGAAATTTCCTGAGCTCCATTGGCGTGAATGAGTTAAGTAATATGTTATACTGAATCCATATGTTAGCATGAGATCCATTAATTAAATAATGTGTTATACTGAACCTATATGTAAGCATGAGCTCTATTACTTAAGTAATGTGTTATACTGAATCCATATGTTAGCATGAGCTCCATTACTTAAGTAATGTGTTATATTGAATCCATATGTTAGCATGAGATCCATTACTTAAGTAATGTGTTATACTGACTGCATGTGTTAGCATGAACTCCGTTACTTAAGAATTTCTTAATTCTGATACAATTCAGCATCACCCAGCTCATATCTCAGCTGACTAGACCCAACCACCTCAGGTCTCTCCACTCCCTCCTAGATCTCATATTAACTAACAAACCAATTATTGTTAAAAACTCTTCTTCATGTACTAGAAACAATTTTTCTCTTTTTTGTAAACTGTACATATTTTTGTAATCATGGAGCTTTTCTCCCCGGGTCTCCACTGAAAAAGGTCCTTAGCCTAGATGGACTAACCCGGTCAACAAATGTCAAATAAATAAATAAATATATCGGACATCATCATCCATCTGCCATCTTTCAGTGACCACTGCCCCATTAGTTTTCATATCCATAATCCATACATAAACATACCCCCAAAGCTCATATCTTGCTGTAATAAATTACAGAATAACATTTACAAGCTTAAATTCACACCCTCTTTAATGGAGTGGAAACCAGTTATGAATTTGTCTGACTTTAACTCTGCTGCAGAACTACTCACCTCTAAACTGACTGACCTGCAAAATACCTGCTTCCTAGTAATCAAAGCACTATACAAATATAAAAATAACAGGTTTACGTATGAGCTTAAGGCTCTCCTACAACTCAAGAGACAAGGCATTCCTGGAAATCATTTCATGTAGACAGAGAGCACTACACACAGCTATGTAACCTTGTCAAACATGCTGTACTCTGTCATAAAAGTTACTCATTCCAAACATCACTAATATAATTACCCAAAAGCTTCTGGAAAGAGGTAAGACATCTTATAGGATAGAAGAGCCTTCTGTCCATGAATTCCACATCCTTTCATCTTCCTGCTACTGATTTTTTTTCTCTTTCTGGCAACCTTCCTTCTCTGTCCAATTCCAAAGTGCATCTGTGGTTCCCATCTCCCCCCATACATCCCTTGATTCTGCTTCAGAACTGTCACATCCAAGGACATCTACCTCCTGCTTGAACAGATTAAAGCTGATAACATCCTGGTACTGACAACCTTGCCCCAGGGTTTATTTATCACTGTAGGGGCAACATCATAACCCTTTTGAAACACATCTAAAACCTGTGTATTACACTTAATATTATGACTAATATCTGGAAAAATGCCATTGCAAACCTCTCCATAAGAAACTCAATCCCTCCAGTCCATTATACTGTCAGCCTACTTCTATTCTTCCTACCCTAGGAAAGATTCTGGAAAAATCACTTTGCTTGGCAGTCACTTAGTATATGTTTTGGTCACAGTACATCCGCAACTATCTGGACACTTAGCAACAACATTCCTGTTGGAATGGAGAAAAGTCTACGGGAGCAATTTTTATTGGCCTTGTAACGATAGGAGGTAGTACCAGCCATGCCAGGAGAAGAAGGGCAGTGGATGTGTAACATATGCCAGCACAGCTAGTTGGAATTTTGTAAAAAACTATACATCATTTGTATATCAAACTTCTGAAAAAAAGAAATATACATGCATTACTGTAACTGAATTAAATGTATATGTTTTAACAGAGGATACTGGACGGGAAGAGGTTAATCACAATCCAGCTGCAGCAAACTTTGGAAAATAGTTGAAATTAAATTAGGCCATAAAGATTGTATCTTATAGCTCTAGCTGCAGCCAGCAAAAAGTTTGAGAAACCAAGTATTAGGAAGCCTTCTTTACTGTCTCTAGCAGGGAACTAATTGCTACTCTGGGAGGGTAGAGGTTTGAAATTGTTTTATGATTTCCAGAAGCAGCAGCAGATCTGAGCAAAGCTCTATATTTGTGTATGGTCACACATAGGTGCTAAATCCTGACAGCTTATAGCAATGGAGGTTGCATGGGAACCAGAAGTCACAAGACCAGATAAAAGTCATTCTGTACAGACATATTGTTTTAATATTAGAAGAGGCTGAAGTCAGACTGGGCAGTCTGTTCTTGAACCTGACAAAGGAGGAAGACCACTCACCCATTTTATCCTGCCTTGCACTAGTAAGTGACTAGGGACTAGTATTCTTTAGATTACTGAAACAAAAATCCTGGGAATAGACCACCACGAAGACAACATCCTTATTTTATTGATAAAAGAAAATAAAAAATAAAATAAAAGTCACAAGAGCTCTGTTAAATGATGAGCGCTTTTGGTTCTTCAGCCTTCATCAGATCTAAAAATGAGCTCTCTCAACTTAGTTTAAAAGGACACTCCCATCCAATCAAATATTTGCTATCAAATTACTCCCAGTCATATAAAAGAGAAACACACATCTCAAATTCAACTTAGTACTGCGACTTTTTTGGAGGCGCTTACCAATGTAAGCTTAATCAATTTAGCTTAAAACGTCTATTTTTAACACAGGCTTCAGTGGCGTGACATTGTTTAAGCCTGAATATCTTTCAGCTCTTAAATTTATTATCCACTCATTTTCCTGTACTTCTGTTAAATTTTTAAGGTCTCCACCACGTGGATTGGGCGTGATGAGATCTAATGCCATAAAAATAAATGAGTGTGCTGAGAACTGTATAATGTCGTTGGCTAAGGCATTCTTGGTATCCGCTTTGCTGATGTCCCGTAGATGTTGCATGATCCTGACCTTAAATAATTGATTAGTTTTACCTATATAGAAAGCTGCAGACATTGTGCAGTCAGTCTATTCAGTCTGTTAAAAGCTGAGTGAGCCATATCGGAGCCAGGAAATGATTGCACTGCAAGAGCTGTGCAGGAAATAAATGCATGTGCAAGTGGAAAGAGATATGGTAAAAGAAGGCAACTGGCCTAGCTGAAGATGTGCCACTTTTCCCTGGTTTTCCCTAAAATAGTGCTTGCATGCTTCTTCATGAATGCGAACAGTCTTGTTGAGAAATAGTTTTTGTAATATCTATAAAGTGATATGTGTGCGCATATTTATATAGATTTATATAGAGAGAAAGCTACACACACGCACACACACACACACATATATATATATATATATATATATATATATATATATATATATATATGTGTGTGTGTATATATGTATATATATATATATATATATATATATATATATATATATATATATATATATATATATATATATATATATATATATATATATATATATATATATATATATATATATATATATATATATATATATATATATAGATATATATATATATATATATATATATATATATATATATATATATATATATATATATATATATATATATCATCATCTTCTTTCAGCTGTTCCGTTAGGTCGCCACAGCAGATCACCTGTTTCCATTTCTTCCTGTCCTCTGCATCTTGCTCTGTCACACCAACCACCTGCATGTCCTCTCTCACCACATCCATAAACCTTATCTTAGGCCTTCCTCTTTTCCTGTTACCTGGTAGCTTCATCCTTAGCATCTTTTTCCCAATATACTCAGCATCCCTCCTCAGCACATGTCCAAACCAACATAATCGTGCCTTTCTGGCTTTGTCTCCAAACCTTCCAACCTGGGCTGACCCTCTAATATACTTATTCCTAATCCTGTGCACCCTCGTCACACCCAGTGCAAATCTTAACATCTTTAATTCTGCCACATCCAGCTCAAACTCCTGTCTTTTTGTCAATGCCACTGTCTCCAACCCATATAACATAGCTGGTCTCACTACCCTCTTGTAGACCTTCCCTTTCACTCTTACAGGTACTTGTCTGTCACAAATCACTCCTGACACTCTTCTCCACCCACTCCATCCTGCCTGTACTCTCTTCTTCACCTCTCTTCCACACTCACCATTACTCTGAACTATTGACCCCAAGTATTTAAACTCATCCACCTTCACCACGTCTACTCCTTGCATCCTCACCATTCCTCTATCCTCCCTCTCATTCACACACATATATTCTGTCTTAGTCCTGCTGACCTTCATTCCTCTTCTCTCTAGAACATACCTCCATCTCTCCAGGGTCTCCTCCACCTGTTCCCTACTCTCACTACAGATCACAATGTCATCTGTAAACATCATAGTCCACGGGGACTCCTGTCTGATCTCGTCTGTCAACCTGTCCATCACCATTGCAAATAAGAAAGGGCTCAGAGCTGATCCTTGATGTAACCCCACCTCAACCTTAAACGCATCCGTCACTCCCACTGCAGACCTCACCGCTGTCACACTACCCTCGTACATATCCTGTACCACTCTTACATACTTTTCTGACACTCCTGACTTCCTCATACAATACCACAACTCCTCTCTAGGCACCCTGTCATATGCTTTCTCTAAGTCTACAAAAACACAATGCAACTCCTTCCGACATTCTCTGTTCTTCTCCATCAACACTCTCAGAGCAAACATCGTACCTGTAGTGCTCTTTCCTGGCATGAAACTATACTGCTGATCACTAATCATCACGTACCTTCTTAACCTTGCTTCCACTACTCTTTCCCATAACTTCATGCTGTGACTGATCAATTTTATCCCTCTGTAGTTACTACAGCTCTGCACATCACCCTTATTCTTAAAAATCGGTACCAAAACACTTTTTCTCCATTCCTCAGGCATCCTCTCACTTTCCACGATTTCATTAAACAATCTGGTTAAAAACTCCACTGCCATTTCACCTAAACACCTCCATGCTTCCACAGGTATGTCATCTGGGACAACAGCCTTTCCATTCTTCATTCTCTTCATAGCTATCCTTACTTCCTCCTTGCTAATCCATATAAATAGAGATATAGGTTTATAGGTAAGTACTAGGCTAGCTGCCCTTGTGGGGCATTTTAAGCCTGGCTAGTTTCCCTTTTTGTACTTGAAATAACCTGCCCCATTTGGTTATAGTCTGGCCTTGCTCATCCCATGGTTAATAATTATATATAACCCCAAATGAGAATAGCTGGGATTGTATAGTAACATTTTCTTGATTACCTGCACTTGTACTTGACATATACAGTCATCACTAATGTTTTTTTAACACCTTTATTCAGTTATCACTTGTGACACAGGCAAGCTTAGATTTATTTATTTATTTAGTTAGTTATTTATTTATAGGTTCATAGGTAGGTACTAGGCTATCTGCCCGAAGGCATTTATAAACCTAGCCGGAATGTGTTGGCTTTTGCCAACCCCTTAGATTAGTTCCCTGTGTCTCTGTCCAGCAGAGCCACTGAAGTGTTCCCCAGAGTAAACTTTCTGTTTCCCATCCACTTGTCAAGGTTTCTCTTGAAGAGTGTTAGCAAGGAGCTCTGCCTAATGTAGATTGGAATCTTTTTCCAAAGCATGGGAAGTCTATGGGACAGGAATCTATCCCTCTATCACGTCCTATTTATTGTTGTGGTGACGTTTAGATCCCTAGAGCTTGTGGCTCGAGGGGATAAGGTTTTCTTTAGGTGGAGCATGTCCGTCAATTCTAGGTTGGACATGGCCTTGTATGTGAGGCAGAGATCACCTCTGAGTAGGCGGTATGCAACTGAGTACAGCTGGAGTTTCTTCAGTCGAGCTGCATAGGTCATCTGTTTGAGGCCAGTGAGCCTCTTGGTGAGGTACTTCTGTGGTCTTTCCAGCTGTTGCAGGTTTCTTGTAAGGTGCATCCCAAATGGGGTGTTGTACTCTGTGATGGGTCTGATGAGTGATGAGTAGAGGGGCACAATGACCTCTTTTGATCTGGATGATGTGAACCCTTTTGTGATTAGGTGGGCCACATAGAAGGATTTTCTAATTACTTTGGCAATGTGATTATCAAAGGAGATATACTATCTACTTGGGTCCCCAGATCCCTTATTACGTTTTCTGTATTTAGGGGACTGCCACCTATGTGGTAGTTTGTTGGCACTTTGTTTTTTCCAAAGGGGATGACTATGCGCTTTTTGGCATTTAGCTTGAGGCTATGATTTTGACACCAGGTATCTATCTCAGTGAGATCCTGTTGGAGGATGTCTGTGTCAGCCGGAGAGTCAATTATAGCCTGTGGTTTGCAGTCGTCTGCGAACTTGGTCAGCCATAGTCCTCCTGTACTTGCCTGTACCTCTGAGAAGTATATGCCAAACAGGAGGGGTCCTAGGACTGAGCCCTGGGGAACGCCACTTGTAACCGGTTTAGAGTCAGACCTAGCTCCCGCAACTCTCATCATGTGGGTTCTGTCCATGAGCCAGTTAGCAACCCATCCTGTGACGTAGGGGTTTATGTTCAGGCTGGTGAGCTTGTCTGTAATATCAGAATGGGGAATGGTGTTGAAGGCCTTTGCAAGGTCTAGGTAGGCTGTGTGTGCCACGTTTCCCTCATCTATAGCCTTGGTAGCTGTTTCAAAGAAGTCCACCAGGTTTAGGAGGCATGATCTACCCTTAATAAAGCCGAACTGGGTAGGGTCCAGTGTTTGGAGGTTCCCAATGTCTCTGTTAATGAGTTCCCTGATGATGCGCTCCATAGCCTTGCAGACCAAGCTAGTCAAGCTTATAGGGCGATAGTTCCCAGGGTCTGTTGTGGCTCCACCTTTGTCAAGCGGAATAACCGTTGCTGTGTGCCACTCTATGGGTACATAGCCTGTGGAGAGGCTGAGTTTGAACAGTGTGTTTAGGTGAGGGGTTAGTTTGTCTTTGAGCTCGTGTAAGATGCAGCCTGGGACACCGTCCGATCCCATTGATGCTGTGTTTTTGGCTTTGAAGAGGGCTGTTTTAACCTGAGTGTCTGTGATTTCAGAGGCTCTACATTCTTCAGTTATGGTTATGGGCCCTTTTGGGGTGAGGGGGGGTGAAGTTTGCACTGAACCTGTCTGCCAGGATGTTGGCGATATCGGTCGGTTCAGTGTATTTTGTGCCATTCTGCATTAACTCTGAGCATTGCCACTTAGATTCTTGACATAGCTTAAGAATGCCTTGTGGTTATCTTTGGAGTCCTTGGCAATTTTTTTTTGAAGCTCGCCTTGGATGATTTTATGAGGGATCGTAGTTTCTTGCTGATACTGATCAGGGATGTCTTCCCTTCTTGGAATTTACTCTTTTCTGTACTAGTTTCCTCCTTCTATTGTATAGCTTATTTATGGCAGGGGTCCACCAGACTGGTTTCCTTTTCTTGGAGGAGTAAGTCTTGGTTTTGCTTGGGATAGCATGATCCATGCATTCTTGTAGGTGCCCATAGAATGCATTAGTAAAGGATTTTGCAGCTTGGACAGCGTTATCTTTTAGCATGGGGGCTTTGAAACTTTCCACCTTGGTCTTAAGTAATGTGAAGTTTGCTTTTGAAAAGTTTTTCATGGTGGTTTCCTTGTCCGGGGGTGGGGGTGGAATGTGGATATCCAAAGTGATTTGTTTATGGTCAGATCTAACCAGCGAGATGTTGACTTCTGGTGTGGAACACTGGTCGCCCATGTTGGTGATGACCAGATCCAATATGTTGTCACCTCTGGTGGGAGAGTTGACCAGTTGATCCAGGGCGTTTGAGTTTATAAATTCTATGAAATGTTGGGCAAGGGAGTTAGTACTTGAGTAGTTCTCCCAGTTAATGTTTGTATAATTTAAATCACCCAATATTAGGGTGTTTGGTAGGACCTTTATGTTTCCCTGTATTTCCAGAAACTCGGAATGGGGGTCCTGGGACATGGTGGGTGATCTGTAGCAAGCTACAATTTGAATTGCAGTTTTGCCCATTGTTAGTTGCACGTGGATGATCTCTGAAGCATCGTGCTGTGCCACTAACCTGGAGGTGTGGGTATCCTTGATGAAGTATATACTCACTATAGAGTCACCTATTACTAGTATGTTGGGTATGTTATTTTGCCTTAAGGGCTGTGATTGCTGGTTTTTTGGATACGCCCCAGCCTTTTGTATTTCGGTCCAGGTTCTGTGGCCGAAATGTATGGTATGAGTTGTAGCCTGGTAGTGCTGGGGTGCTCTCTGTAGCCTTAAACCAGGTTTCTGTTACTGCACATATATCGATTTTCTCCATACTGAGGAGTGCCTCGAGTGTATGCATTTTGAGGTTTAGACTTCTGGCATTGAGTAATAACCCTCTGTTTTTTGTTACTTGTGCTATTTACGGCGGTGGGTTTGTCTTTTGAGCCTTGCCTAAAAAAGGCACTATGGGGGTTGCAAGAGCCTTGGCCAGTATTCGAAAGCCTGAGGGTTACAGGTGCAAGCCATCTCTAGCGAAGCAGCGTAGCTTGTCAAACATGTCATCCCAGGCGGACAGACACTGGATCCCCTTTGACACCAGAAACTTAGCCAATTGTTGAAATTGATAATTTTTTCTTTATACCGTGGTATAATTCTTGGTGAGGTCAGGATGCTACTCAGGGTCAGGGTCATACCGACCTGGGCTATGTGATCAGAGAGCTTTTCCTTGTCTCTTTTCATGTAGTCCAGGGAGGTATGGCTCAGGTCATTCACACCAACACGGACAATGACAGAGTCGTATTTGTACTTGTTCTGGAGTGACCTGAGTGCTTGTGTTATGTGGCGGATCCTGGTACCTGACAGGCAGTTAACAGTAACGTTCTCCTTATTCAGCCTAGTGAGTGGGACGTCAGTGTGCCTGACTATAGATTCACCTATTACTAGTATGTTGGGTATGTTATTTTCCCTTAAGGGCTGTGATTGCTGGTTTGGTGAAATATGTGCTTCATGGTTTGTGTTGGGGGGAGGAGGTTGCTTGGATGTCTGCTTTGTTGGTCTCTGTTGCTTTTGCAGATTTTTATTTAGAGCCTCCGAGTATGTTTTCGTGTATTTATGTGTGTTTTTTGCCGGTGCTGGTTTAATGGCTCTATGTGAGACTGGTGGTGTAATGCAAGTATTTCCCTTCTCCTCTTGACTGTCTGATCCAGTCTTGGGTTGAGAGAGCTTAGCCTCCAGTTTGGCTGTATAATTGCATCTTTCGCATGTATTAGTGTTTGGTGGTAGGAGGAGAGGGTTGTCTGTGTACATGAGGCAGTTGTAGCATTGCCTCAAAATGCCTAGATTCACCAGTTGGACTGGAGAGTACACCTGAGACTGCCCTTTGGACATACCTGGATAGGTACAGTGAACTGTTTTACTGAATGGCTGGTAATATCAAATAAAGAGCCTTGTCCTTCTGTACAGTATAGGGGGGACTTGTGCTAGGGTTTATAAGTGTTTGCTATGAGTTTTGAGCAAGTGCCAGGCTGAGAAATGAATGGCTTGAGTACTTAAGTTGAAAGTTTGTCTAGTTCCAAGGGGAAATTGAAGAGGAGACTTTGTGGAGCCATGGATAGTTATACCCTAACTAACCATCACTGCCCGGCACTCAAAACCAGGCAAATGCTGTTTTTATAGCAGGGAAATGAAAGAGATAGAAATTAGCCCAAAATGGCCAATAAGCTACTAATTTCTGGGCTGAAACCACTCCTCCAGGGACAGATAGGCTGCTCAAAGCTCCCCTCTTTCACAGGTGAACAGAGAATCTTCCTTCTATCCAAGTAAGGTATGGACAAACTCAGAAACTTGTAACACAGCCCTGAATTCAGCAATAACCTGAAAACTGGACTATGCTATCTTAGAAAGGTGGGAAACAAGTATATTTTTTTTGGGGGGGGGGGTTCAGAAAATAAGCAGATATAAAAAAAACACTTTAAATGCACAGAAAATGATACTTACTGTTATATATCTCAGATCAGAGTTGTAGTCAATGCCCCCAGTAATAAAGTAGGAAGAAACACAAATACAGTAAAAGCAGATGAATAAAGTGCAATTTTTATTGACATTTGTTTACTGGGAAAGTCCACTGGGCCATAAAGAGCCCATTTTCAGTGGATGCCCGAGGAGAAAAGCTCCAGGACAAAAATAACAGTTTATTTACAAGTTTACAATGTATAACAACATAATAATACAAATTTAAAATGTATAAAAGCATAATAAGCAAAAAAAAAAAAAAACAAGAGTATATCACTGTAACAAATTAAAGTGAGTTAAGTCCACCAGGATCATGTAGTCAAATGCTGCAGAAATTGTAACACTAACATTTGATCTGAGAATGTTATAGAAATAAGTGTAGAAGGCATGCAAAGTATCAATGGACGTTCAAGTAGTTAGAGAAGAAATTAAGGTTAGTAGCAGGAGGAAATCATATTAGTACCTTTCAACCAATAAGAGACTTCCCATACTCTGGAATAAACTACCTATCTATATCAAACAAAGCTCCTCATTAGTACTCTTCAAGAAAAATCTTGATGATTGGATGGGAGATATGAAATTCACCCCGGGGATTACTTCTGTGGCTCTGCTCGACAGTGGCACAGGAAAATTACTTTCTTGGGTGGCGAAAGCCAGCGTACCTTTGGCTAGGCTTATATAGGCCCTAGGGCCAATAGCCTAGTACCTACCTATGAACCTATGAATAAGAGTGCTGTGAAAATAAAGTTAGTCATGTTCTAGTGCAGATATAGAGCAGGAGATAGAGTGATTGGAGATGTTAGATAGTGTAAATGCAATACAAGGTAATTAGAGTAGCCAGATAACATAGTAGCAAAGTTGAGTCTAGAAAGTACATAGAATCAAGTAATGGCTTTATAGGTAGTAGGAGGTGCATTAGTGCAGTTACATATCCAATTAGAAATGAGATGATTGTGTAGGGCAGTTTTAGAGTTAGAGAAACATTATTCACTGTGTATGGAGGATGGGGAGGTTATTCCATAATTGGGCAATGATCCAGAAGTGTAAGAGTTTGCCTGTAGGTAGGTTTGCCTTATGAATTTGGAGTAAGTGTTGGTATTCTGAGAGTAGTGGCCTAGAAGGGGAGTAGGGGGCAAGTAAGGAGCTAAGACCGGGGCAGTCTAATGGTTTATGGATAAGTTTATGTGAGGTGGTCAGCTGTATGAGTAATAGATAAGGTGGGAACTCTAGCCATTGTAGTTTCCTTAAGGCTATGCAATGCTGGAAGGAGTGACAGTTGCCTCTAGCAAATTTGGCAATTTTGTTGTAGCAACACTCCAGTTTAATTTCATGGAAAATTGCAAGTTAATTAGCAAAGGTGCGGCCTAGGTTAAAGATGGAAGTAGGTATGTGAGAGCTAGAGTTTGTTTAGTTGGTAAAGAGAGAAACCTGTTATTTATTTATTTATTTATTTAAGTTTGATGACAGGAGAAGTCCACTGGGCCAGAAGAGCCCGTTTTCGGTGGAGACCCGGGGAGAAAAGTTCCAAAACAAATTACAGTTACATTTGAATTTACAACTTGCAGGTTACAAAGAAAGGGCAAAAATGTATACATTTCAATTACATATTGCAAGTTACCAGGGACATAACAAGTAGCTGTGCAGAACAAGTTAAAGACATTTCAGGGTGTGTAATACAGTATGTTAAAAGCTCAAGTGATTAAACCATTTAACATATATAGTAACTAGCTAATAATGGTTGGTAGAAGTGATCAGTAAGTAGCCCTAAGTTTTTTGAGAGTTTTATTAATATTGGATTGGATGTGCAGGTTGAATTTTAGGTTCTCATCTATTATGACTCCTAATAGTTTGATGCTGTCTACTATTTCAATTTTTATAGAGTTTAGTGAGAATATGTTGAAACCTTCTCTGCTAACAGTTGTATTTCTTTTTGTGGGTAAACAGCATAAGTTTAGCTTTTTTGGTGTTTAGAAAGAGATGGGTTTTTTTTGTGGAGCCAAGATTCTGTAGTAGAGAATGCTGTTTGGGTCTTTTGTTGTAGAGTGGCTGGGTTGGGGGCAGAGCAGACTGTGGATGAGTCATCTGCATACTGGACTAGGGAGGTGTGTGGAATAGCTTGGTGTATCTTGTTTATGAATATGTTAAATAAGAGATGCCCTAAAATTGAGCCTTGTGGATCACCTGCAGGGTTATGAAGGTAGGGAGAAATAGAGTCTTGCCATTTAACTGCATGTTGACTATCTAAGAGATAACTTTTTAACCAGTTACGAGATTGAGAGGAAAGTCCTATAGATGTAATGTGAGACAGGAGAATGGAGTGGGAGATGGTATCAAATGCTTTTGACAGGTCCAGAAAGAGAGCTGATACTGCATGGCCTAAGTCACAGGCTTTGTTGATTATATCTAAGAAGGAAATAAGGCCAGTAGATGTACTGTGCCCTGGACGAAATCCATGTTGGGTTGGGGAGAGAATGTTGATAATGGATGAGTTGTTTTTGGACACATTTTTCCAGATTTTTTGAGACAGGGAATAGAGTAGCAATGAGTTGAAAGTTTGATATATCAGAGGATGGGCCACCTTTATAAAGTGGGAGGATTATAGCTTTTTTCCAAAGACAAGAGATGTAGGATTCCAGGATGGACCTGTTGATAAGGATACTAACTGGGTAGGCTACTGAGTCTGCAGCGAACTTAAGGAATTTGGCAGGAATATTGTCAGCAGAATTAGAGCAGAGCTTTAGGTTTTGAAGGGTTTTTTTATGGAGGATGTGGAGATAGTGGAGAGATTGAATTCTAGTTGATGGGACGTCTTGATACAGTTTTAGGTAGGGATTTTTGGGCTTGAGAGATTATGTAGGGGAAGGGAGTTGGGTGTGGGGATGGGATTAGATGGTAAGGCTGTGAAGAAGGAGGTAGTAAGATTGGCTATAGTATCAATGAAATAGGAGTTGAATTTAGAGGTAATAAGGTCAGGTGGCATGTTAGGGTATGGGTAGGGATTAGAGCTAGTGCTGGGGTGTAACAGATTATTGATAGAAGACCAAAACATTCCCGTTTGTTTGTAGATTCCAGAAGTATTGTTGCTTATCTTTGCAGATAAGTTTTTTGTCTTGGTTTTGAAGCTGTTTACAATGGATAAGTTTGGAAGGAATTTTGGATTTGAGCTAGCATTTCCAGGTTCTATCCCTATTTTACATGATTTCCGTGGTAGATTTTGATAGCCATGGGGCATAGTTAGATTTAATTCTCTTCGATCTGATAGGAGCTATGCTGTGCAGGATCTTTAGAAATTAATTATTGAAGTAAAGGCGGGCATCATCTAGATGAAGAGTCTTAAGACAGTTCCAGTTGTAGCTACTTAGGATACTACTGAAGGTATAAGAACAGAATTTAGATAGGTCTTGTGTTGCCTTGATATTATGGATGTTTGATAAGGATGAGCAGTGCCAAATAGTGAAGGCTGGGAGGTTGTCACTAAGGGAGTTTGCCATAGTGCCAGACATAGGGTATTTGGAAGGGTCTGAGACCAAGAGCCAGTCTAGTATTGAGCCTTTAGCAGTTTTATAGTTAAATCTAGTGACAGTATTGATTAGCTGTGTGAAATGATATAAATTTATGCTAGAGTGATATTGATGGGAGGAAGTAGAGACCTAGTCAATGCTCATGATAGTTTCATTTTTTATAGTGGAGGAAACTCAAGAAAGTATATCGTCTAAAACTAGGATGCTGTTTCCTGGGAGGATATATATGACTATTATACAGAGGTTTGTGAATCATTAATGTCTTGCAATGAGATTAGGATCTCAGCATTTTGCAAATGTCGAATGGAATTAGTAAAATGGGCTATAGTTAGAGTATTGGGGTAAATTAAGGTGACGCCACCTCCTTTTTATGTTGTCTATCAGCCCTGATTACATTGAAATTGGGAGGAAGAAATTCAGAAACTTGAATGGAGGGTTTTAACCAAGTTGCTGTTGCAGCTTAAATGTGAGTTCTGTATTGGTAAGCCAGGCATGGAACTCGAAAGTTTTGTTACAAATACTTTGAAAGTGTATAGTGGTTATGTGAAGATTTTTTATAAGTTATGGGGAGTTGCATTCTTGAGATGAAAGTGGAGCTTGGACCCCTGGGTTGGGGTGAATGTCACCTGAATGTATCAGGGAAGAAAAGATAGCATATAGTCTGTGGGTGGAGTCTGACAGTTTGGAGAGAAGGAGGGGAGAAAGGTATTCTAGAAAGTTTCTTTAATAGTGTAGGGAATAGCTAGAAGGAAGTAGTAGGGGGTTGGAACAGAGAAGAGGAGCTAAGCAGTAAAGCCTAGAGCTAATGTTAGACTAAGAGGCAGAATTGGAGCCAGTTTTTGGAGTTGTAAAGTTAAAACTGATAGTTAGGGAGTAAGGGCTTAATGCTGTGAGGTTTGAGAATAGTAGAAGACAAACAGTTAAAGGGAGGAGGTATATAACATGAGAGGTGAAAGAAGGCATGGCAGGAGAATGCTGTAAGACAAGGGTGTGGGCTCTGTGTAGTTAGGAAGGAGTAAGCGGGTAAATAAGTGGATAATGAGTAAAGTGGGTGTGAGGGAGTGTGGCTATGAAAGTATAAATGTAATGAGAGAGGTGTGGTTGGGAATGGGGGTAGGGTAGGGGAGCAAAGTGAGCCCAGAGTGAAGCATAGGGCAAATGGAGCAGGGCTACACCTTGTTAAAGGCTTAGACCTGCCAAGAAAAAAAAATATGTGGAAAGAACTCTGGTAATTCAGAGTATCTTGTACTATAATAAAATATTAAGGTCGGAACCCAACCTAGGTGATAGGAAACAAATATTAATGCTTTTATAGGATAAAAATACAGCTGGTAGGAATGATAGAGCAGAGGGTATGGAGAGAAAGACTGGAAGGGAGAGACAGGTTAACCCTGGTGAAGCTCAATAATTGAGGGGAGCGGACACTAAGAAATTTAAGACAACACTATAGGTAATAGTAGCATTCTATAAAACTAAAGCAGAAACATAAATTTGGTTAAATGAAGCTGGTTCTACTTTCTGCAATAGCACTGATGATTTGCAAGACAGCAGTCAGGATTACTACAACTGCACAAATTGCTTTAGATGTAGGTAGTCCAGAAGGAATAGATAAGGTTTACCACCTGTGAAAGAGGGGAAGAGCAAAGAAGGTGAAAAATACAAGCCAATTGTAGCAACTATCTGTCGAGTAATTATATACAGAGAAAATAGCCTGTGGAGAACAGAGTATTTCGAGAGACAGAAGCAGGTTGATGGCAGGAAAGAATAAGAAAGAAGGGACATACAATGTAGGAATGCAGTGAAGTAAGATATGGAAAGCAGAGAGTGCACAGAGGTATGATAGTATAAAGGAGAGTCTAAGTAGGTTAGTAGAGAAGGAATGGAGGAGGACTGAATAAACAGAGCAGGTCATGAAAGGAGGGAAATCTAGTTAGGACAATAAATTACTAAAATGATGGCTACAGCAAGTAGTAGAAAGATATTGCAAACCTGCATATATTATGTGATCTAGTTATATAAAAGCAATCACATCATCCTAACAAGTTTACATCCACAAGCATTATACATCACATATATTGTTATATATCATATAATCTAAGCAATACTATATAAATTAATCAGTAACTACCTTATCTCAAACCTCATTCCTCTGCCAAACCATTTTTTCTGCATGAATTGTTCCAAAAATTTCCATTTTTTTAAACAAGAAATATCTTTTTTTTTTTTTTTAATTATCACTTATGATTTTAACAATCATACATTTATGTAAATGAATATAAGCCATATTGACATATTTTAGTTGCAAAAATTATACATTACTTTTACTGTTTTTGAGTATTTTTTGAAGTGTTTATTTATTGCAAAAGTGCTCATTTCTCTGATGTGTCTCCAGATCTCTTTGCTCTTTGCAGAAGTGTGTTAGCCAGAGATTTAGTTGTTTAATCTGCACTTGAGTTTATTTTTTTTGCTGTACTTTTCCATTATGAAGTTCCAGGCTCAAACATGTTCATAGGTTCATAGGTTTGTAGATTAGTACTAAGGTAACTACCCGTGTGGGCTATTTTTAGCTTAGCCAATTATCCCATGTGAGAATCAAACCCTAGACCTTGTGTCTGTAAGTAAAACACCTTAACCAATGTCAACCTCCATCCCTAAGCTTATGCCCTCCCTGTCCATGTTGTGGCAAAAGGTATTTACCTGGTCTGTCTGAGTTGAGAAGGTCTCCAGGAAGTTCAAAGTAAGGGTACTTATTAGCAGGAGGGCATAGGAGTTAGTTTTCAAGGTCTTTTTTCTGCATGGAGCTGCCCACCAGGCCATGGCAGTTACCAGTGCCCTGTGTAGCAGCAAATGTCTAGACAGTAAAATGTACCTATAACATTAGGATTAGATCCAAAACCTGTTAAACAGTGTGGCATTGTGCAGAAATAAGCTTACAGCAGCTAGCTTGTGCACTGAATATCACTACCGTATCCTAGCATTATATAACATCCTGCTCTTAACCCCAGAAACTACCCTAGGAGTCTGCAGTTAAAACCCAGTCCTTAATCCTAAGCAGCCAACCCTAACCCTGTTAGAGGATCAGACAACATGGATATACAATTTCCAAATGTCTCTATGACCAGCCTGATAGACTGGACATCCTAAGGCAATGTGGCAATTGTCTCATGTTCTCAGGCAACCAGTTAATCATTGAAGAAAATAACACAGTATGAGAGTGATATAAATTCACAACTTCCTTGGAAGCAAAACTCTCGCATAAAAAGAAAGTTGTCAGGAATACCCACACTACATCCCTTATGCACACAGATTGTCTTATGCTGAGGTGCTTAAGGGTTGGGAGGGTGGCCTAATGGTTAAGGTGTTTGCCTTACAAACACAAGGTGCAGGGTTTGAGTCTTACAAGGGATAATTGGCTGGGCTTAAAATGGCTCGCAAGGGCAACTAGCCTAGTAGTAATCTATAAGGGTTGGGAGGGTGGCCTAATGGTTAAGATGTTTGCCTTACAAACACAAGGTGCAGGGTTCGAGTTTCACAAGGGATAATTGGCTAAGCTTAAAATGGCTTGCAAGGGCAGTTAGCTTAGTACTAATCTATGAACCTATGAATCTATGAAAAGAA
Organism: Protopterus annectens; assembly: GCF_019279795.1. Lineage (NCBI taxonomy): Eukaryota > Metazoa > Chordata > Ceratodontiformes > Protopteridae > Protopterus > Protopterus annectens. Next base: position 1,758,846,055 of record NC_056729.1, read on the forward strand.
ACCTTTTTATTTATTTATTTTACATTTGTTGACTGGGATTGTCTGACTGAGCTGAAGAGCCCTTTTTCAGCAGAGGCCCGGGGAGAAAATCTCCGACATTTAAACAATTTTCATTATAAATTAGCATTAAACAGCAATGTTACAGGATTATTTACAAGGCATTAAGTAGCAATACAATGTTATACAGTGTCAATAATCAGGAGTATAGCAAAACTATTTCAAGATGTATAAAAAGAAACATGTCATTAAGATTAATATAATTTTTGGGGTAAGTGGTTACAAAAACCCAGTTTTATCATAATGTAGTTGCATGAAGGAAAGACAATTACAAAGAACCTTCCCAAAATCTCAAAGCCCTTCAAGGCCACATAATGGCAGCACCGCTGCTCAGCAGTCACTAAAGCAATGCCAAAAGCAATGCCAAATGTATCACATACGCCTAGACCCAATGGTCCCCAAAGAGCAAAGTCCTTAGGCAAGCGTATATTTTTCCTAATACTCTTGTTGTTAGAGACTCCATTGCATGACACACAGATGTCCCACTCACATAGGTTCATAGGAGGTTACTAGGTTATGGGCCCTAGGGCCTTTATAGCCTAGCCATGTTATACCTTTGTTCCCTTATTGACCAGGCTGTTTGGTCAAGTACTTACCAATTTGACCAAGGTGAAGACAACAGTTAGTTGCCTCTCTGGGGCCACGATCAGAAATATCATGCACACTCTGAGACCACGATCAGAAATATCATGCATGCTCTGGGGCCACGATCAGAAATATCATGCATGCTCTGGGGCCACGATCAGAAATGTCATGCACGCTCTGGGGCCACAGTCAGAAATATCATGCATGTTCTGGGGCCACGATCAGAAATATCATGCACGCACTCAAGTTCCCGCACCCCAGGTATCAATATGATATTGTCATAGTCCCCGTGGGTGTAAATGACCTAAGACATGTCTCACGGACTATATGAAAAGAGATATAATGGATCTGTCAGAATATATATCACAGATAGGTATGAGCCTTGCATTGAGAAGCATTCTACCTTCACTAAGAATGATGCCCCAGTATGAACCTAAAATTACTGATTTTAATAATCAGCTTCATTCTGGTGTCATTCCAGGAGGATACAATTTCTGTCAGCATGGAAGAACATGGCCAAAAGACAATGTTGCTTTGCCAAGGATGGGTTGCACCTGCCCCCTCCCCAGGCTTTTGGATATTGGCTAAAATTTTATCCACCCCTTAGAGCTTTATTCAGGCAATGCCACAAAGACAAAACTACCAACACAGTGAAAAAGTCTACACGCAACATTAAGGTATTACTGCTCAATGCTCAAAGCCTAAACAAAAACCTCCACACCCATCAAGTCCTTCTCACTGTGGAGAATGTGGAAATCTGTGCCTTGACTGAGACCTGGTTTAAAGCCATAGACAGTACTTCAGAAACGCAAGGATAAAGTGCTTTCCTCACATTTAGACCAACAGCAACACAGACTGGGACTGAAGGTGGAGGTGTTTCAGGTCAAGGGTGGAGGTATTTCAATCTGCGATAGCAACAGACATCCCTCCAGTTTGGTTAAAGAGGAGGACATCATGGAGCTTATCCATGTGGAAGTCACAATAGATATCATGTCTAGCTACAGGTCACCATCTGTGCCTCTAGATTCTCACAACACTTATGTAACCTATTAGTGGTGCTCACTATCCAACCAATCACCTTAAGTGACTTTAACTCCCCCTGTATTGACTGGGAAATGTGCACTGCCTCAAACTCACAGGCACAATGCTTTCTGGACTTTAGTAACACAAACACCTTGGAAGAGATAATGCACCCTCCAACCAGAGGATAAAACATACTGAATCTGGTGCTCACCGGCATCGGTGGGTGTTGTATCCCCCACCCCGATCTCACCCGTATCACTTCCTCACTAGTGAGGTCAGATCACAAAGGTGTCACATTTGAAGTAAAAATAAACCCAGAAAATTCAGCTAATCCAGCAACAGTTAAGAACTATTCAAAGGCAAATTACATCCTATTAAGTGACAGTTTGTCAAAATACAAGGCTTCCCCCAACCCAGAGACCACAGCTACCTATGCAGAATTATTCACAGAGTCACTATACAAATATGTGAATGGCTGCATAGAGGCTGCCATACTTCCAAGAAATAAACCAAAAACAAACCCTAAAAATAAACCCCACTGGTGGAATCCTCACCTAAACAGGGTATACAATTAAAGAAGAAAACTTGAGGCCAAAAATCAGGAAAAGCAACTTCCTTAAAGACAAGTGCTCTCTTTTACAACTAAACAAAAAACTAAGAGGTCTAGTTATGTTCAACAAAACCAGCTATGAGATTAGATAGCTGCGCAGACTAAGGACAATCAGAAGACACTTTTCAGCTATATCTGGAACCTTAGCGGTAACACACAGCAGTGTGCTGAACTGGTGGTGACTGGTACCTCAGAGTGACATAGCAAATCTACTGGGTGATAAATTCAGCTCAGACTTCATCCCCCAGGTCAAATCCCCTCCAACATACCCCCCCACTATCTGATGGGACCAGGTGCTGGCAGCACTTGCTAAAGCCAAGAACACTGCCTCCATGGGGCCCAACAACATCCCTGTTTACTTTCTGAGCAGTGTGAAACATGATCTATCAGGACCACTTGAGGCACTCTTAAATTAATGCCTTGAAACAGGCTACTTTTCAAGTGAATAAAGAACCACAACAGCCATCACCATCAACAACAGTGGACTATCAATTGCCCCTGGGACCTACAAACCCATCAGTCTAACAAGCCTAATATGCAAAGCCATGGAGTGAATTGTTCTGGAAATGGCTAGCCATGTAATGGTATAAACCTTGGCTCCAGGTGATTGTCACTGTTGAAGGGACACCCTGACCCCATGTGCAAAAATGGGAAAAGGGGTGGATGGATGAATGGATGATAAGGACATTGATGACCCGCAAGCATTAGACCCACATCCCAATTAGGCTTTGTTAAGAGAAGGTTGTGCTTTCTTCTGTAGTATTTATCAGGCAGTAGATTTGCTGTGTTACCCTGATCGGTGTAGGTGGTACCATTCACTACCAGTTTGGCACACTTTTGTGTGATACCTCAAACTACAGTGTTCTGTAACTACAGACCCATATCTATCTTACCACATGTATCCAAAATCCTAGAAAAATGTATACATTTACAACTACTATTATATCCAACAACCTCCTTACTAGCACACAACATGGTTTCTACCCTAACCATAGTACCTCAATAGCCCTACTTAGCTTCAACAATGCCATCAACCTACACATAAATAAAGGAAATTCCATTTCCTCTGTCTTCGTAGACCTATCCAAAGTGTTTGACACCATTTCTCATCAGAAGCTACTCATCGAACTCTCCACTCTAAATCCCAGCCTTTCTTTTCTCAAATGGTTCAAAAGCTACTTAACTAACCAACAGCAATCTGTCAAGTGGCAACAAAACTTATCTCCCCTCTTACCCATTATCATGGGGGTTCCCCAAGGCTCAGTATTAGGTCCACTACTACTTACTGTCTTTACTAACAAACTCCACATGACTACTTCTCTAGGTTTTATTGTCCAATATGCTGATGACTCTATGCTCTTCTTCACTGCACCTAGCCTCAACAAATTCAAAGCAAAGACGAAACAGCTGCTCCTAGCTGAAGTCTGGTTGTCAGATTTTCAGCTAATACTGAATCGATCCAAAACAAAACTCATATTATTTCATCCCACCTCATCATGTGCCCCTCCAACATCATTCCAAATACATTCTTCCAACAATACCACAATATCATCCATAGATTAAGCTAAGTTACTACATGTGCTGTGTGAAGATTGGCTGAAGTTAGATGAAGGCTGCCAGCCTAGCCAGATAGAATTTTGGAGATAATTCTGTCATCCGTAAATATTAATGTAAACCACAGGCTTGTCTTAAATGGTAAAAATAGTGTTACACGTGGAACTGAAAAAAATGTAACAACAGTGCACTCTACTGAACAAGTAAAGCATGTTGTGACCCTTTGATGTTAAAACTCTGAGCCAGTAAATCTAGAGTGAGGCATCCTGCCTATTGTTTTAAGGGCAGAGTTAATGGCCAGAATTTGCATGCATAAATGTTCTTTATTGCTCTGGTTTCTGCCCAGAGTTGAAGAATGTAAATGTAGTTTCTGTTAGCCTGGGAACCCAGGGAAGTGTGAAGAATGATGTAATGTAACCCAGGAAAGTGTGAAGAATGATGTAATATAACCAAGGGAAGTGTAAAGAATGATGTAATGTGAACCAGGAATGTGATTTTAAAAACAGAGAGAATCAAAGAGCATTAAGCATTTTTGTCTTGACCATCCAACTCATCAGCACTGTCTTGCTCTATATGTAAGTTTATCTTAGACTTGTGTTTTCTCTTAGAAATAGCTAGAAACTAGAAAGATTAGACTAAATGTTTTTCTGTGATGTCAGAATCATACAACTGAATTATTTTAAGTATTTTTCTGTGATCTCTGAACTCTTCACTAGCACTGTGTAATAAAAAGTATTGCCTTGTGTTTTGACTATTTGTTATTAAATATTTTTAAACCCTTTCAACTGTGGCTGTTTTTGTAGAGATAATTTAAGCTCTTTAGAGTACTTGCATGCCTTTGGTAAATTGTACAAAGCCACTTCAATAGCTTTAGCTCTGGGCTATACTACCAATTGGATAATAATATTGCACAGTAATAATTGGGCACCCTTTTAAGGGCCTTTGAGTAGCTGATAAATATTAGTAGGTGGCAGCAGCTGGTACTACCGTATAGTCTGGGAAAATGGGGCACAGCTGGAGAACCTGTGCCAGCCTTCCCCAGCAGTGTCTGTGTGGTTGTATAAATTCTTCTCAAAGTGTGTGTGTGTGTGTGTGTGTGTGTGTGTGTGTGTGTGTGTGTGTGTGTGTGTGTGTGTGTGTGTCAGCTACTTGGGCAGTGACACAAAGCACTGGTTGGACAGAGAGGGTGCTGGAGGTTTTAGCTTGCCCACTAGGCTGAGATCTGGACCCTGTAGCTGTGCCAGTGGGGAGTCTTATTGGGGACCTGAAGAGCAAGAGAACGATCAGCCCCGGACTGACTGTGATCTCTGTGTTCTCTTAAGGGAAATTGCACTTTACTGTGTGTATTTGCTATCCTTTCCCCCTATATGAGACGCCCCTCACTGGTGTTAGTGGTGAGGATTGAAGCTCCTTGATTGCTGGGCCAGGGCACGGGCATCATATGCTGATAGACAACAAGTGAGATTTGATCTTCACCTTTCCCGGAGTATCAAAGACGCACTCAAAACTATGTGCTCTGTACAGATTCAAACCATTCCTCACAGCCACCACTAGGCAGGCTATTGCCAGAACTCATCTACTCACCACACTGTTATATGCCTCAGTAATCCTCACCAATCTAAAGAAAACTGATCTGGTCAAACTTGAAGCCTGCTAAGATAAAATTGCTAAATTCGCTACTAACTCTCTGCACAGGTCTCACCACTGCACTGCTTTACATCAACTCAACTGGCTAGAACTACCCCAGTCACTGAAAGTATACCCAACTTATTACTGCCCACAAACCCGACCAAACACCTGCTCTTCAAACATTGATCCAACCCTATGCCAACTCTAGAGTCCTCAGATCCTCAAATAAAACACTAATACAGGTAACCAAACCTAACAACTCAGTTGGGAAATCCCTGTACTCTAATTACTCTAATTATGTCTCTACACTTTGGAGTCAATACCACAGGATATCATAACCACTGCTGACCCAATCAAATTAAAAAAACTACTTAGGACCTACCTCAATAACAAATGGCTTTGCAAATCTGCCACCCCTTATTAAATCCTTTACACACAGTCCTTAACTAACCAACCCATTTCCTCTGTTTGCAAACATAAATACCTAAAGTTAAGGATTTATTTTCTACCCTTCTTTCACTTACCCCTTTTTTTCTATGCTGCTGTCTTATACCCCTCTCTGCTTCTCACACTACAGCCCTCTCACCATAGCTATCCACTACTCTGACCCCTCCTCATTACTCATGTTCTGATTGCTGTTTTTAAATAACCCTATAAGTAATATGACTGCACTAAATGCAGTGCCATAAGGACTATCAACCACATTATATCACAGGTAATATTACTTTAAATGTACATCAAATCATATAGGGTCTTATGTTGTCTTGTTTCCATGAAGAATTCTATTCAGTATAATGTCTGTTATGTAATAATATTATTATGTAATGGTTTCCATGAAGAGTTCTATTCAGTATAATGTCTGTTATGTAATAATATTATTATGTAATGGTTTCCATGAAGAATTCTATTCAGTATAATGTCTGTTATGTAATAATATTATTATGTAATGTTCAAATGTCCATTGAGCTTTTGCTCTTAATTTCTATTTTGTAAATGTCTGTGGAGCTTTTCTCCCCAGGCCTCCACTGAAAATGGACTACATCCCAGTTGTACTTTCCCAGTAAATGCACAGCACAGTGGTGAAGTGGCTTGTACAGTCACCTCACAGCAAAAGGTTTTCCAGTTTGATTATTGGCTACGGTGCATTCTCTGTGGAGTCTGCATGTCTTCCCTGCATTCGTGTGGGTTTCCTCTGGGTGCTTCAGTTTCCTCCCATGTTACAAAGACATGTGCCTGGAGCGTTTCTCCCCGGAACTCTGCTGAAAATTGGCATGTTCTAAGTCAGACTTTCCCGGTAAACAAATGTTAAATAAATAAATAAAAATAAAATAAATATAAATAAATTCTTACCCTGGTAGACGTATTTGAGAGGGTCATCAATGCAATGGACAAGGGTAAAAGAGTGCACACTGCATCTCTTGGCCTGGCTAAGGCATTTGATACAATATCTCATTCAGGCTTTATCGACAAGCTCTCTGAGCTAGGAGTGAGCCCTTGTATAGCTTGCTGGATTGCTGACTGGCTCACAGACAGGACCCAGTGGTATACCCTTAGCCTCCATGTTGGGCACACTCCTGTTTGGCATCTACTTTTCCAAAGTCATGGCTAGCATTAAAGGCCTCTGGTTCATCGAGTTTGTAGATGACTGTTAATTGTGGAGCTATTATAGATTCCCCCAAGACACAAACTTCTTGCAAGATGGTTTAACACAGATAAATGACTGGTGCCAAACCCATGGCCTAAAACACAGTGCTAAACAAATGTATTATAATGCCGTTTGGGAAACTGTTAGTGCAACATGTTACACATATAACATATGAACCTATTGATAATATGCTCCTGAGAGTCAACCCAGTAGTAAGCGATCTGGGAACATATCTAGACAGCAGTCTGGACTTTCACCAACATGCAGCTAAGATAATAAGAAAACTACATATGCAAAACAAAAAGCACCAGAACCACTAGCTCCAAGGATTTGAACTTCATTCGTGACATAAACAGAACATGTGGGAGAGACAGATATGTGTGCCAAAGGATTTTTGCAGTATGAAATATGGTCCCCATCCATGGTTGCAGTATGGAATATGCTCCCCATCCATGGTTGCAGTATGGAATATGCCCCCATGCATGGTTACAGTATGGAATATGCTCCCCATCCATGGATGCAGTATGGAATATGCTCCCCATCCATGGTTGCAGTATGGAATATGCTCCT